>NW_010545023.1:305-13160 GCF_000687285.1 Phaethon lepturus
CCTTTTGAATGAGGTTTTTTGCACCTTTTAAACAGTCTGATTAGTTTAATTTGGTAGTGTTAGTTCAGAGTGTGATTTGAATGCTGTTGAGATGAGTGTGTATATTGCAAATTCCTGATTTTCTTTCTTCTTGCTCGATTCAGGACTTCCCTATTCTGTGCCAGACATGTCTTGGAGAAAACCCATATATTCGAATGGTACGTGTCTCTTTGACAGTATAGGCCTTTCCTCTGTGCTGGCCCTAGAACTGTTGGGTTTCGGGGGCTAAAATAAGCTTGGCTACAGGAGGAGGTGCCGAGGTAACATTCCTAATTAGTTAGTTCTGCACAACAGGATTCAGTTCCAGGTGTTGTTGGTGTGTGATGTCACAGCATATGATTTAAGAATAAATCAGTCAAAAAGGAGAGCAAGATGATAACAGTCCATTGTAGGAAATACTAGAAAACAAAGCTTTGGTGTTGACAAATCATGCGACATGGAGGACAGTGAGCTGGTAAAATATTAAATAGCTTAGCACAGTTTCCAAAATGTGCAGGATATGCACCTGTAAAAATAAGCTAAAACTATGAAGTCTGTCTGGTGGTAATTTAAATCCTTGTTTGTTTATCTTGGCTTCCTCCATGTGGGATGAGTCAGTTCGCTTTGCTTTTCTCTGTGCTCAGTCCAGTTGCATATGACCTACACTTAGATTTTCTTTCCTTCACGTTTCCATTCCATATCTTTCCCTCAGTATTCTATTGCTGAGAGGGATTATGATATTTTTGTGAAATATGACCCTGCTGCTGATATAGATGATATTTCAAAAACTGCTTATTTTCATGGATTTATTTCATGTAACATCGTCTCTGGTTAAAAATAGCTGTTAATATTCCATTTTATTCTTGCCTTTCGTCAGTACATGAGGTCAGACTTACAATATTGTGTTTTTAATGAATATTTCTAAAAGAAAACTGGATTGAGACTTTTCTATGATTTTTTTTTTTGTCCTGTTGACTTGCCAAGGTATAAGCCCAAAACATGGGGGTGGGTGAGTCAAAATGCAGCATAATTAGGAAAAAACCCCTGTGTTATAACATCAATTGTATGTTTCATTGTTTATATTTAATTAATGATATTTCATATTTTCATTTATTGATTTTTATTATATTTCAGACCAAAGAAAAATATGGAAAAGAATGCAAGGTATGTCTGTATTCTTTTGAAGAACAAACATCTAAATTAATGCACATCTAGGAATATTAAATTTTAGTGTTAAAAAAAAATCCTGTCAGCTTCAGAGAACTGCTTATCTGGGTTAACAGCTTAAACTGTTTATGTAACTGCATAAATTTTTAGGTCAGTCTACTGTGCGCTTTGTTAGACAAAGTCAGTCTTAAAGTAGTAAAGTTATTGAAGACTGTTCAGACAGACTTAGGATTTGCTCACATTTATCAGTATTAGGTTTTGCTAATACTGTTGTACTATATTTGAAAGTATTCCAGCATTTCAAATGATTGAATATATTCTCTTGTAAGTTTATTTTTAATCATTAGTGGTACATAAATAACAGAAGTTTAGGTTTTGCTGTGAATATGGTATTTGTGGCTAGGTGGTGATTTCTGTTAGCTGTTAAAAAAGCTGCGTTTATCTCTGAGAGAGCAAGAACGATTTTAGGATTGTCTTGACTGAGGTAAATTAAAGAGGCTTTTTGCTCCTTTTATCAATTGTCATCTGAAGTAGGCAAAAAGGATGTGTTGAAATCTTGCTTCCCTTCCTCAAACCGTACATGCAGCAGAAGCAGATGTATCATTCCACTGAGTAAGATAGAGACCAGTAGTCTTCTTTGGACCAAAAGTCTCATAACCTGTCACTGGGCTTGCTGCTATGCTGGTGACAGAGTTACAAATAATGGGTAATTTATCTCTAATAGCTCTATACTGACATCTCCTGGGATGAAGGAAAATTTCTTTTTCTTTTGAGTAGATCTGCTTTCAGCATTTGGGTGATTGTAATAAATGAAAAAAAAAAACCCCAAGGAAAAAAACCACCTTCCTAAAACTTTCTTCTGTCAAGGTAATGTACCAAATAGAAAGAAGAGAAAAGGAGAAAAATTCTCTTTTTTTTTTGAGTGCTGAATCTAAGCACTAAGATAAAGAAGTTGTATTTACAGTTTAAAGAGATTAGATTTGTTTGGATTTTATGTTGACTGTGTTATCAGTGTTGACTTTCTGTCTTTCAGATTTGTGCCAGGCCGTTCACAGTATTCCGCTGGTGCCCTGGTGTTCGCATGCGTTTCAAGAAAACAGAAGTATGCCAGACATGCAGCAAGCTGAAGAATGTCTGTCAAACCTGTCTGCTTGACCTGGAATATGGTATGTACCAAAAAATGTAAACTAAGAGAAGAAGCTGGTCTACTTGCCTCTGAAATGAAAGTTGGTGAAATGTCTTTAAATGTCTGCATGTAATTGGCACAGTTGTCTCTGGCCAGTCTTTGAGAAGAACAAGCCTTGATGATTGCAGCTTTTCTGAGGTTCAGGGGCAGCGTGCTATACCTGAGCAGTAGATGAGTTATCTCTGGTTAATGCAGGTTGCAGTAACTATTTCTGCTCTTTCAGCCTGCACTTCATATGGATTTGTTGGGTTTTTTTGTGATTTTTTTTTTTTTTTTTTTTTTAATAATCCCAGGTTTGCCTATTCAAGTCCGGGATGCAGGACTCTCCCTTAAGGATGAAATGCCAAAGTCTGATGTCAATAAAGAGTACTACACCCAGAACATGGAACGAGAGGTAAGAAAGTGTAGCCATAATCATGCTCTCCATGTGTGGATGTGTATAGGGGAGAAAAGGGGAGGGACAACCCAGCTTATCTTAAAATCATTTGCTTGCTCTGATTCTGTGCATTAGTTTTCAATGGTCATATATACATAATTATTTGTGTTCTAACTACTGTTTAGATATCCAATTCTGATGGCACTAGACCAGTTGGGGCACTAGGAAAAGCTACTTCTACCAGTGACATGCTGCTGAAGCTGGCTCGGACCACTCCTTACTACAAACGTAATCGTCCTCACATCTGTTCCTTCTGGGTAAAAGGAGAATGCAAGAGAGGAGAAGAGTGTCCCTACAGGTACAAATATAGATTAAACAACTAATCTGTTCACTACGGTCATACAATTCCCCTTTGGGTTTGAAGAACAGGAAATGCTGCAGTGGGCAGGAGACGCAACAGTGATTGGGGTCTCTGTGAAACTTGCGGTCAGTTGGCACGCAGTGACAGTGAATGAATCTTTGTTGTGGTAAGCTCGTTTGTGAGGAATTAGCTGCGTGGTCTTGTAGTGTTTTGCCGAAGCAGTGACTGCAGCTTTTCTCTTGCATAGTTCATTTTTTCCCTTCGTGGCGTCAGTTCCCTCAATCGGAGATCTTTGTATTTGAACAAGAGGCCATTTGAAATCCAGCTCTTGTATTTTGTAGCGTTGAATGCTGGTCTGTCAGAAGTGCCATTCATTCAGAACTCAAGGCAGTTGTGTGTAATTTAAGTTCGTGGGGCTTTTTGTTCAATTTTAGCATGTTTATGTGAACAGGGTTAAGCACATAAGCAACCAGGGGCCTTTAGAAGGGAAGGTAGCAGTTATAGTCATTTTCATCTGATGCAGCTGTGTCTGGTGTTATGAAATGCTTTGTTTGCTGAACCTTAGACATGAGAAACCTACAGATCCAGATGATCCTCTGGCTGATCAGAACATCAAAGATCGTTACTATGGAATTAACGATCCTGTGGCTGATAAACTTCTGAAACGAGCGTCAACCATGCCTCGTCTAGACCCCCCTGATGACAAGACTATTACTACGCTGTATGTTGGAGGGCTTGGAGATACTATCACTGAATCAGATCTCAGGTGTGTTGATGAATTTGGATTTCTCTTGCCTTTTTATTTGATGCTTTGATTACTGCTCATCTTGAAGTCAGGAAATCTTCTCTTGCAAGGAAAAAAAATAAATCTGGTTTTCACTTTTCCTTAATGGGCAACTGATTGATGGGCAAGTGTAGAGGACTGCCAGCTTGTTGGAGAACAGATAAACAGGCACATTTCAAATGCTTTGATTAAAATTTCTCTCTTTAAAAATGAGTCATCCTTCTGAGCTGCTGGGAGTACTGTGTTACGCTTTACAAGAAAGCCCCATAGCTTCTCTCTAGCTAGCTGCTGAGAAAAGCTGCTGCAGAGGTGCTCCATAATTGCACAGCAGGGCAAGAGACTTGATTTTCTAGCGGTTAGTCTGAACTGGTGATGGAGAAAAGAAAGGATCTGAGTATATCTACTTCAGCACACGATGAGATCTTATGTACCCTGCAGCTAGAAGGAGTGGGCTTTCATATAATTTTTTTTTCCCCCCACAGAAATCACTTCTACCAGTTTGGGGAGATTCGGACGATAACTGTAGTGCAGAGGCAACAGTGTGCTTTCATCCAGTTTGCCACCCGGCAAGCTGCAGAAGTGGCTGCTGAGAAATCCTTCAACAAACTCATTGTTAATGGTCGCAGGCTCAATGTCAAATGGGGAAGGTGAGTGCGGGAGGAGGAAGCCCTGAGGATACTGCCACAAGGTTCTTCACTCAGTTTGTGCAGTCTTGATGAGCTGGATTGGATACTACGCTGGAGTAGATACTCATTTGGTAAACAGTTGGGGTCCTCCTACAGTTTAGTTTTCTTTTAGCAGTGGGATCTGGGTTGGAGATTACACAAACTGCACAAATTATATAAGGGGTTTCCTGGTTGAGGGTTTTGGATGAGTTTCTGTAGTTTTGCTTCTAATCCATCTCCTGTAAGCACTGTTTGCACACTTTGTACCAGCTGCTTCTGCCATTCCATGAATTTTTCATCTTTGGCCTGAAGCAATGGATCTGGATTAGATAATGTAGAACTATTGTGGTATGAATATCTGCTTATCCTGCTTTTTGTCATCCTTGTTCTCAAATGTTTGTCTGGTTTTTAGGTCCCAGGCAGCAAGAGGAAAAGAAAAGGACAAGGAAGGTACTACAGAATCCGGGATAAAGCTGGAGCCAGTTCCGGGACTTCCTGGAGGTAAGGGAGGAGTTTTCATCTCTGAAACACTTAGTGCTGACCTGCTTCCACGAGAGGCTGGTGTTAAACTTCTGAGAGCAGTAACAGTTCAGGACGGTAGAGGCACTGGTGAGCCCAGAGCAGGCAGTTATGGTAGGTTTGCAGCAGATCCAGCTGGGATGGGAGGTGAGCTTTGTCTAGAAGCAAATTCTTGATGAAAAGAGTTTTTTATGTGATGAGAGAAAAGTTAAAGCTGAATTAAAGTTACTTAGGTCTGAGGTACTGGCGACCCATGCTTTTCAAGGCTTCGTTAATGTTTTCCTAATCTACTAAGCGTTGTGTGACTGGAAAAAAGCAAAGCTGGTTTCGAGTGATGAAAAGCGATGACTTTTCTGGAGTTTCAGTGCTGTCCTGCTTCTCGCTCCAGTTCACACGTGCAGTAGTAGCAGCAGTTTGCCCTTGTGGAAGAACTGATTGTGCTGCCTCTCCGAAGGCAGATAACTCTGCGTATCTTGACTGAGAGATTTTTCCATAACCACTGTGTACTTCTTCTGCAGCTCTACCCCCTCCTCCAGCTGCAGAAGAGGAGGCTTCTGCAAATTACTTCAACCTACCTCCAAGTGGCCCTCCAGCTGTGGTTAACATTGCCTTGCCACCTCCTCCTGGCATCGCTCCTCCACCGCCACCAGGTACTCGTGTTCCCCTTCAAGTGGGGGTGTCTAACTTGGTGTTAGATGATCTGGTCCTTCTTGCTCAGCTGCACTGTAACATTGATGCATGCCCTGAGCTGATTTTCCTCATCCCTGATCATACAATGTAACGTAAACTGATCATCTAAAATGAGCTGTCAGCACAGTTTAATTAAACTGAGCTGCCTGTTGTGGTATGTATCCACTTGCAAATTCTCAGGTATGTCAGAGATCCCTGTTACGGGTACTGAGACCTACTTAGTGCTTTTGCTGGCTGTGTAAATGCCAGAACCTGAAACCTGAAATTACTTCTATGTGTTAACCTGAACTTCAAAGGGTAATTCTGCAGCTGGTTGAATGCCAGCCTTCGTTTGGCTGTGCGTATGTATCTATCTGGAGACCCTCTTTTTATGGGATGTCAGACTCTTTTGCATGTGTTTGCTTTGCTCCACAGTTGCGTGGAAAGCATTTGGATTGGCATTACAGACACGTGTCCAGTCCCCCCCCACCAGCTTTTATGTGTTAGTAAGGGTTTCTGTTGGGTAAGGATTGCCCCCAGTTGTACTGGAAAGAGGGGAAGGAGTTTGGGGATTTGAGGAATCATGGGAGATGTGCATCTTTTTAAGGCACAGCTGTAAGCCAGCTGTATTCTGTTGGTAGTGTCAAGCAGTTTCAAACCAACGTCTGCATTGGTTTTTCTGTTGCTTTTGTCTGAACCTGAGAACTTTGTTTCTGCAGGTTTCGGACCACACATGTTCCATGCCATGGGGCCCCCGCCTCCCTTCATGAGAGCCCCAGGCCCCATTCACTATCCGTCTCAAGATCCCCAGAGGATGGGCGCCCACGCGGGAAAGCACAGCAGCCCCTAGCACGTCGTGCCACCCTCATCGTTTAAGTAAATGTTATTTTCTAGTTACCATGGTAGCGCCATATGTTGAGCTGTGGGTGAGCTAGAGAAGCCTTATTTCCCTGCTTGCAGACACTGGGCAGGCTGAGCTCTGTGTCTCTGCTAGCTAATCGGGTCGTTGATACATCCCAGATCTTTCATTTAGTGTTGGGGGGTTAGAGGGGTGGGGGGCAGGCAGAAGGGCTGGCAGGGGTCTGTGAATCAGGTGTACCAGAATTACAGTGCTATCTGTGTAATCCCGTTTGCACACTTTTGAAATAAACTTCTGGAAAAACAAAACCAAAGCCCATTTGATATCCTCAGTCTGAATGCTGTGGACTAAATGTAACCAGAGACTCTTCTCTGTCAGGTAACTAATGACTTATTATTTTTAGAATTATAGGTATTAAATTATGAGGTATTAAACCAGGACTGAATAAGAGCTGAAAAACAAGCTCCTGTGCCAAACCCATGGCTTTGCCTTACTGTTGCCACAGAAATTTTCCTCCTTCCTTTTTCCTGACTTCTTAAAAAAAAAAAAAAAAATACCCTTTTTAATGCTTCACTTTTAGTCCTGCATGTCCTGAGCAAGGTAAGCATTAAGTCGTGCAAGCAACCTGCGGGTGGTGCCCATGTGACACGGAGTCATGGGTTAACAAGTTGCCTGTTTTAGCCTGGTAAAGGGCCCTCAGTGGCCCCCAGGGGCTGGGCTTGTGTTGCTGCCAGCTGCAAGCAGGTCCTAGGTATATTTGGAGCATGATTGGGGCTTTTGAGTCTCCTCTTAAACTGTGAGATCGATCCCATTTCATCCTACTTTGGTAAGACATGAAACTTTTCTTTCTGTGCTCCAGCTACAGCATTTGTTCAGGAGTAACTCTGTCCTGTGTGGAGCCTGCTGTTGAGTAAGGTGTATGTACATGTGGCTGGAGGATTTTAAGTTTATCTGTATGTCAGCTGCTTTCATGTAATGGATCTGTGGACACCTTTCTGTAAAGCAAAACACGATGGGACCTGTTCTGAAACCTCATTTGCTTGTTTTTAAAAATAAATCAAAACATTAAAATACTTTAATTTTTCAACATTTTGCTTAGACCCTGCTTCCCGGAGCACAGTGTCTGAGCATTTTGTCTGATTTTATTTGGCTGCTGAAGAAGCCAACATGCAGAGTGGGCAATGACAGCGGCTCCACTTTTACTTCTATGTGTTGTCCTGATGCTGCCACCAAAGGCACGTGTGACGCTGCCAGCCCTGCCAGGCTGTTGGAGGTGGCACAGCACATGGTGCATGGCTGGCAGGCAGGCTGGCTTTCTCTGGAGAAAGCGCTGGGCTTTGGGCGCAGGTAATTAGTTTAACTTTCGTCAGGTAGGAGCCATCCCAGGACAGTGTTGGAGGATGGCAGAGGCCTTGCTGGTGGATCGAGGAGGGCTCTCAGTCCCTGCAGTCAGGGCCTGTCGGTGCTGTGCAGACAGATCTCCGATGCAAGCAGGCTTTACATTACTGCAATTTATTTATTATTTCCAGCTGGGTCCACAGGGGTACATGGGTTCTTCAGCTGATGGACAAATGGGGGGGAGATGGGTTTGGAACAGGACAGCAGGTGAGCTTCATACATTTTTAATGTTTAGGGAATGGAGCTTTTTTCTTTCCATTTGCTTGTCCTCCTGCTTCTGTGGGAAGAAGAGAGCAATGAACATCGCCTGCCTGAATGGTGTGTTGTGGCAGCAGAACCCCTGCGTGGGGTTTCCTCTGCGTAACTGTCTGCACAGCATTACAAATACACTTCCCAAGTGAGGCAGCTGTTAACTGTTTTTACCACAAAATTTACTTTCCTGGTTTAACTGGAATGATGGAAAAAGAAACTTTTATTCTGATGCTCTTGCTTTTGCAAGATTAAATAAAGGTAACATTAAGAACCTGACAAAAGCAATTGTAGAAAGCCTGTATTCAGTTAGAGACTTTTTATTAGCAGGGGTTTCCAGATGTTCTGATGATTGTCCATACTATAGACTGTTGTTAGCTTCATGTCCCACTGCGTTGTCACTGCTGAAAATGTTTGTGTAGTTGAATCCTCACTGCTGATTTTTGCACTCGGCAGAGAAGCCTGTGCTTGCTCTGGAGTCGGCTGCGCTGGTTTTCCTTCCCACCGATGCTGAAGTTGCCGGAATACCCTGGCGGTGCCTTTCAGACTGGTGCAATCTTGCCGTGCAGCAGGTCCAGGCAGGGTCTGATCCTTTTGACCAACTATATGAAGCAAATCTGGCATAAGTCAATCAAAAGGCTTAGATATTTAAGCAAGGCATGTAAATAGCAGTAGGAAGGGGAAAATAACAGCTGCCAAGTGCTAGCCAGTAGCTTGTGGAAAATGGGCACCAGTTTCCAACTGTCCATGTTCCCCTCCCATCTATTCTGGCCGTGCTGAACATGTGTTGATAAACAGACACATGTCCAGTTCCTCATTTGTTTTTGTTGTCCAGCCAAGCCCAAGGTAATTGCTTTTAACATGGTAATGCCTCCGGTAACGTGTTTTTGCTGGTGGTCTTCAATTATCATCTTCTCTTGTCGTCCTGACCGTAACGATGAGTGTAGAGTTGTCCCAAAGATGGAATTTCTCTGCAAAGGCACCAGCTGTCGGAGCAGGTCTTGTGTGTCGGTGAAGAAGCAGTGAGACAGCTTAGTGTGTTGTAGCTGGCAGTCCTGCCATTTTCCACGAGGCAGGGAAGAGGACAGGCTGTACGGGGTGTTTTGTATGGGAGCTTATGGGAATTTGCTTGTGTTAATGATGAGAACTTGGCTGGTTAGCTTAGCACTAAATGCCCTTGTGACAACGGCTGGTACGAGGGGAATTCAAAATGGTCCCAGACTTGAGCTCGTTCAAATCCTGTTGAAGAGGATGACAACCCGAGACCACCAGCTTAGCTTTCACAAACAATACTTATTCCCCTCTCTCCTACTGTGCAAAGTATGTTTGAGTCTAGCGAGGAAATCATCTGTGGCGATGGGGAAGGGAGTGCTCGTACTACAGCTCATCGCTCTCTGGTAGAATCCGCACCCACCCTTGCGGCACTCTGTTGAAGTTGGGTCTGTGGGAGATCACCTCCAGAGCGCTCAGGTTCTCCAGCTCCGTGGCAGGCACAGAGAGCAGGTCGCGGACCAGTGCTCGGTCAAATGGGATGGGAGTCCTGCCGCACAAGAAAGACGTAGTACATCACGAGGAGAGGTTGTGCACATTGTAAAGGTGAAGGAAAAAGCAGGTCTGGATTTACTAACTCTGAGCCCAGCAGCAACATAGCAATACCTGTAGCAAATGACAACCCTTCTCTTCCTCCCCAGGATGCTGTCAGAGCCTCTGCTAGCCCAGCAAGGTGCTTCTCTTCTACAGAGCCAACCTCAACTCAAGCTTGGGCAGGCCTGGAGAGTGGGGTTTGGAGCCTGGGCATTGGTGGCTGTGCAGGGGAGGGAGGAAGCGTGTTGCAGCCTTTACCATAGTCTCTCTTGACAGGCTCCACCACAGCAATAGAGAAGTTTTGCGTGTGAAAGGGGTTTGATTAAGAGAGCAGGTGATGGTGACAAAGCCCCTGGTCTTTAGAAAGTGACTGGTCCGCAGCTCGTGTGTTCTGCAGAGGGCTGAGGCCGATAGTGCTCCCTCCCGATCGCTCTGGCACATGTGCAGGCAAACGGCTTTCTCCTGGCCCTGGCTCCAGTCTGCCTCTTGGGACAGCTTCTCTTGAACTATGACTAACGGGAGGAGCAGTGCGGGGGCAAGAGCTGTCATCCCTTTCTGGAGAAACGTGGGAAGGGACCGGGGAAGAGAGTGCCAGCCCCCGAAAAGCCAAGAATGTTGGTTTTGGAGCAGCACATGGAGGCTGAGCTATCAATGAGGCATAGCCGGGAATGTTTGCTTTGGGAAGCGCTGCTCGAACATGAGTAACGTGGCACTGTTTTGTAACAGTGTCCTAGGGAGAAATAAGGGGGGAAAGGTAAATGAGAGAGGTTTGTTCCAGAAACTTTCTCTCTTTTGGGAAAAGACAGTCCTTTTCAAAGCTTGGTTTTCACTCTCTGTTAAGGCAGCACACCTTAGCAAGGTGGCTGAAGGTCTTTGCATCACAGCCCGAATGTTTAAAATTGGGAATAAATCAGCCTGCTTTAACGCGGTTGCTGTTGAGATGGTGAACTTGTCCTTGTCCTGTGGCCCATATGAGCTGTACTGGGATTCACCTAGCTTTAGGCAAGACCACTGGCTTCTCGCTAGCTGATTTGTTCCAAAAAGCTTGTTTTTCTGCATTTTGGTATTTGATGAACTGAGAAGTGATTTAAAAGCCAACAGCTTGGAAGATCATGAAAAGCCCAGTTAAAAGCAGATTGGCTTTCTGAATCTTCATGCCTCAGTGAAGAATTAGAGGAGGTGGCAAGAGGCTTGGTGTTAAATTAGCATCCATCTGTATTAAATAACAGTTCAAGACTTTAAATAGAAAGGCAGCATGTGAGAGAGGAGAAATGGTACAGGGTAAAACATTATTCAGAAGCATGCCCTTGCTTCAGTCCCTGTCCATAAATAAATACTGAGGCAGGAACATGGCTAAATGTTGAAAGAAAAGAGCCAAGTGTCTGCAGCAGCTCCTTGTTCTCCTGCTACAGCACCTCCTCGGATGTTACTGCTCCAGGAAAGCTCAAGATGGCTGAGTAACTGGGGAGGAGACCTTGAGGGAACAGCTAACGCAGCCACTTTGCCTCTCCATGCTTGCCCATGGCCGCCCGTGGGATCTTGTCCCTTCTGTTAACCTCGGCTCCACTCCAGTGCTGCCACGCTTTCACTGGTGTGGGAGGGGAAACGCAGCGGGGCCGAATGTGCAGCAGCTTGTGCACCTCGCCAGGCCCCGTGGCAAAGCCCCGGGGCTGAGGGAGAGGAGAGTGGCAAAGGGACGGTGGCACCGTCTCAGCTCCACCAGCGGTCGGGCTGATCTCTGCCCTGTGAGACGCGGTTCCCATGCAAGAGGGGTTGCGGTTCCCCACAGCCCCTTCTGCCAAGCATCCAAAGCACAGCAGTCGCGTTCCCCGTGACCCAAATCCAACCCTGGTGCGGGCTCAGGAAAGCTGCCGTCTGCAGAGACCGTGGCGGATGGTCTGATGGGGAGCAGCACTGCGTCCCAGTAGGGAGCTGCAGTGGGAGCTTGCCTACTGGAAGGTGACTTTGGCTTCAGTGAGACGGAGAGCCAGGACCTCGGTTTGCAGATTCCCTGGGACGATGTTCAGCTTAAAGGTTCAGTTCTCATTGTTCTACCCTGGGGTACTGGTGCTTTGCTACCACCAACTCTCCACTTCCCAAGCACCCACCAATTGTGGGTGAATCCCCATCAAGCACCTTTCCAGAGTGGAGATTCTTGGTGGTCTCCGCCCTGGGCTCCCAACCTCGGCCCCAGTGTGACTTGGCAGTGCGAGGAGGCACAGCAGCCACGCTCCGCGGGAAGCAGCCGCAGGGCGTGCAGCTGGCCGGGCTGAGCCACCAGAAACTTCCCAGCCTGGAGACTGCAATCCTAAGCAGGTGTTTGGAAGGAATCTGGTGACCTCTTAGCACCTTGTGGGAAGATTAACCTTACACCCTTACCGCTTCCCACAGCTGCTTGGATACCTTAAGGAAATTAGGAGAGAGACTTGGCACTGTCTGTGTCGTTCCTCCACCCAGCCCAGCGCTGAGCCCAGCTGGGAGCAGCAGCGAATTCTTCTCCAGGACCAGATGTGTGAGAATTAGTTCTCCCAAATTTCAGCCGTTGTCCCTGAGGTTACCCCGTGAGACCAAGCTGCTTAAGGCTGCGCAAGCCCAGTGATGGAGCTGAGATCTGGGGAGCTGCTGGAGGCAGGGACCTTTGCAGAGGAGTCACGGAGGAGCTCCTGAGCAGGAAAAGAGCAACCTGAGCCCTTCCTGCTCCCCTGTGGTGTATAAAGAGGGCATGGACCATTGCGTTTCCCTGGCATGATGGTAGGTGCTTCTTGAGGCTGAAGGGCTTGGCCAAGGCTTGGACAGGCTGGCAGTGCTTGCCTCGGCTAGCATTACCTGTTGAAGCTCCTGAAGTCCCATGGAGAGGGTCTCATGGGGGGCTGGTTCTTGCCGTGCACAACGTTGTCCTTGTCACCGAGGAGCTCCTGCCATGGGGAGCGGTAGCCCTTGGGGATGGCGGTGATGTTGAACTTCTCTGGGGGTACTTCTTTGAGGGGGCCTGAGTACCCTGCGTGGGGGGGAGAGACGGC
>NW_010545024.1:0-4792 GCF_000687285.1 Phaethon lepturus
ACTGCCGCGCGCCCGCGAGGAGCCTCACGCAGCCGGGCTGCGGAGGGAGCAAGGGGGGAGGCAGCCGAGCCTCGGCCAGCGTCCTTGCTGCCGCCGGGCGTCGTGGACGAAGTTGCCGTAGATGACATCCATCCTTGTCAAAGCCTGCAAGAGGCAGTCGTGCCCTTTGCCGTCAGCACGAGCAAGGGGCTCTCCCGCGCTGAGCCCGCTCCAGGAGCGCTCGCACGGGTGGCTTTGCGGCTTGGGTGGTGGGAAGCAAACTCCCAGCCCCGCCTGGTGGGTCCCTGCCCTGCTCTCGTCTGGCTCTTCAGCTGGCGCTGGTCCTAGCTGGCGTGCTTGGCCCAGCCTTCCAGGAGCTTACCCCAGTCCACTGGGCTGAACGTAAAACTGAGGGTTTTCTTTGAATGAGAGGTTCCAGGGGCTCTGTTCCTAACTACAGCAAAGCACAGAGCTGCTCAGAAAAAAAGGCGCACCGTGAGTCAGGGTATTCTTCCTGCTCATGGAGCTATCCAGAAATTGCAGATAGGGATTATATCACTTGAACGCTGCACTATTTATGGTGTGTGTTCAGTCACCTAAATCATGTTGGCAGTCTTTGAGCTTTGCCTGGATAATTGATTCAAATGTAAATTGAATGAATAAATCCTTTACAGCTAAAATATGCCCTCTTTTTATCTTGATTCTTTTTCTTCTTTTTGTTGGATGGCATAGGAAATAGGTAGTTCTAATCTCATAAATAGATATTTGACTACCTTTGTAGGAGGGCAGGTAAAATGAGGATTGTATGGTCTGTTTTGAAATGCTTTACTGTTTTGTTTATTGAATTACTGACCTGTTTATAACTTGGCTTCTGTACTTCTGCTCAGTAATCTGCTTGTGGAAATGTTTGTGCCACTCTTCAATGGCAAGGCTGGGTGGTTATTTATTTCTTTAAGTGCACATTAGTCGAGGGCAAAGTATCAGAGAAAATTTTTTTTCTTTTAATAGCCACGGAGTGAAATATTGTGGTGAACGTGTGCCCCGCTGGCATCAGTTTCTTTGGTTTGGGAATCCGCACGGAGGGACTTGAACTGGCCTCAGGACAAACGTTTGTAAGCGTTTTGTGAATGTTATAAGCTATTTTTTCCTTAAGGCTTCCCTGATATTTCATTAGAGACAGGGCTAGCATGCCAGCTACAAGACAACAAAAGAATGTCGTCTGAGCGTTCCTCCCAGCCCGGTTATGTTTAATCAGCAGTTCCACAGAGGGTAATTCTTGGAGCTGGGGTGTCTCCAGCGCAGACCGGCGGGCCCCTCGCTCCCCCGTCCCGGCACGGGGACGGCCTTTCCACTCCCCGAGCAAGCATTCAGCCAGTGCGCGGAACCAGGTGCTTGGCATTCCTTGGGCTATAAATATTTGGGCGTTTTTCATGTCTCAGGGCAGGAATCCCAACGCTGTGTGTGCCGAGCGCTCGCTGCCTTGTCGGGATTTTGCTCTGCCCTCGTCGGCTTTTCCCTTTGCTCTGGCATTAAAATAATTAAAATACCCTGAACAGATCGTCTCCGACTGTCGCTTCTTGCTGACAGCTATTGCTTTCAGGCCCTTTGGAGGGAGGTACCAGCACGTTGCAGCACGTGTGAAAACACCCGTCTGCCTGCCCTCACGGTTGTGGTCTCAGAGGCTCTGGGAATCGGGAGCAGGAGCCCACCGAAGCGTAATACCCTTGAAATGTGTTACCGGTCACTGCGATGCTTCCCTGTGCCCTCGGTGTCTGTGTAAATGTCCAGACCTCTTTTGAATCTAATTAACTTCTTGGCTTCGGAGATGTCCTTTGGCAGAATACCCCATATTTGAATCGCCAATGTGAAAATGCATTTCCTCCTGCCTGTTCTCCGCAAGCCCCAAATCCCTGCTTTAGCTGCTTAGGCCACAATCCTGTTTGCTGGAGGTGTTGTGCTTACGTGATTTCTTTTTCTGTCCTTCACTTCTGTCTCTGCTTATCTCGCCGCGGTGCCGGGGGCTGGCTGTTCGGGGGTGCAGCAATCCAGCGTGCTGGGTATGTGACGGCATCGCACCCCGGTGCGACTGCGGTGCTGGGAGGTGCTGCCTGTACCACTTCCAAAAACGCAGCCAGGTCCATCTTTCCTCGGCACCCTCCACCCTTTCCTGACCGCCCACCCACCAGTCTCCTGGCGTACGTGCCTTCGCACACCCAGCGTTCCCCTGACTTTGCACTTGTGTAACAAGAGGCTTTGTGTGTCCTGTATCCTTGCTGCCAGCTGTTGAGCATCAATATTTATAGATTGTTCTACAGCCTCTTGCATGCATCGTGTGCTTACAGGGGAAAACATTGCAAATAAAATGGTTCGTGCCCAAACTTGCCACTATCCAGAATCTGAATTTCTCTCTCCCTATCTCTGTGCTGGACTGTTATGAATAGGAGATTTTGTGCCTGGCTTCAGAGCCCGACTTCGCTATTTAGAAAGCATCCATTCAATAAATCATATGGGGAGCAGCTGCCTCTCTCTGCTGAGCCAAGGCACATCAAACAAAATATTGCTCATTTATTTGGTTTGGTAGAAATAAAGTTGCTGTAGTGGAACATCATTACAGGCTGTTCTTAATTCACCTCAGGGCTATTTCTAATAGCAGCACACAATTCTCCTGTGACAGACTGAGTGAATGAGATGGGTGTTTTGATGTCAAGCTGCATGTAAGAAAGGTTTTAGGAATCAAAGCTTTGAAAGAGAAATAACTACTGTTTGTACTGTGATACTGGAAGAGGTCCCTGTTTTATTATTAACACTGTAGCTGTTGGAAGTCCTGACACTTGTTCCTTGGGGATTTGAAGCAATTCAAGCCATGAAATACTGTTTCAGCTCAGCCTTTTACAAGACACTGCATGCTGGTAAAGCCGAAGGTGGCCTTGATAGCTAGTAGAGGCACCCAGGGCTGGCATTAAGTTAATAATATTTGTTTGATTTTTCAGCCGTGTGGCAACTGGGAAACCTGCTTCTGCCCGGCTCTTGGCTTACAGCAGGTCGCTGCTTTTGTCCAAGCAGAAAGGTTTACCAAAAGCTGTCCAAAGCATTTCTATTTAGGCTCGCTGCTTTGCACAAATGTCATCAGCATAATATTCAGCAATGAGGCTGTGGCATCTGTGGGCATGTTGCCTGCTGATCGGAAAAGGTGCTGGAGGCTGTTACTGTACCAACAGAAAAAGAAGGGAAAGGCTGGGAAGACAGAGTGTTGCAATGTAGGACGGAGTGCACATTTTCTTTGACAAGGAACAGGCATCTCATCAGGATCCTGCTTTTCTCCTTAGAAAATTAAGTCTCAAATTGTCTTATCTCCTCCTTGCATCACGGCTTGGCGAAAACAAGTGAGAGAATCGTGTGGATCTGAAGACGTTACCATATCACAGGCAAGACAGACGACTATTGGGATGTGGTTTTGTGTGTGTTGCGTCTTCACGTGTCCCATCGCCTGCGTGAGGCAGCAGGCATCTCGCACTGGTTTTGGGCGTGGAGTGCTGCAGAAGGGAGCCATGTATCCCGCTCTGCCACAGCGGCGTTTCTTTGCCCTTTGCTTGTCTTAATTATTCTCTATAAAATAGAGGTAACTGGCGGAAAACGTATGGTTGCTCCAGCTTCCAGAAAAGCAGCTTGTGTTGCGGAGCGCGATAAAGCTAGCAATGCCACAGCAGCGCCTGGATTCCGCTGTGCTGAACCGCATTTTGGTTGACAAAACAGATGCTCTTTGTTGCAGCTGAGGTACAGGCGCTGCCCTCGCCGCTGGTGTGATTTAGCGAAGGCAGCGCTGTGACCCTGAAGCCCTGGGTATTTGATCACAAGCCTCTTCGCCGCCGGTTCTGAAGGGCACGGTGTCGCAGGCACGCAGGGGATCTGCTGCGAGTGACGAGATGCTCGTGGTTCCTGGGAAGAAATGAACAACAGGAGAAAGGGATTTACAAGTCGCTGGTCTTACCAGAGCCCGAGCCTGAACAGCACGGCTGTGTTTCCCATGCAGCAATATCGCTGATGCCTCATATTAAACACGGTCCGTCTCCTGACAGCCCGGATAGCCCCTGCTTAGCAATAACTTCTGCTGAAAAAGAAAAAATAATTGTATGCTGAAATAGCAAAGATCACAGAGCAGAGCTCTCTTGCTAACTGCTAGAGATGACCTTGATTCTACGTGTGAGGGCTGCGAAGTATCATAATTCAATGAGAATATTTATTCTGAGCTGTGCAGCACAAGCTCAAAGAATCTCAAGACCTCATTTTCATCTGAGTAATTTTATATGGCAAGTAGGGAAGTAAATTTTTTTTTTTTAATTCAGACTCTCTGCTCCAAATAAGCCTCCAGAGTGCTCATCTCCTGTACATAAAAGTTTCTCCAAATACTAGTGATAAAGCTGTTTAGTTCAGCTCTATTTCCATGCTATCGGTGACTTTGTTAAACAGCAGTTCCCTGCAGACGGCTGTCGCTTTGATGCTAGTTGGTATATGGCACATTAAAAATCCTTAACTTGGTTTCTAAAGTCTCACAAAAAACCCTACTGGGACCTTGATGTTGAGAAGATTCCTCTCAAAGTACCCAAACTCTCTGAAGCTCGCCCAGCCTTATCTTGGAGGCAGACCAGCGAGTGGTTGCCTCGAGCAATAAAATATCAGTGGCAGAAAAATGTGCAGTGATTCTTTATGGTGTGAGCATCCAGAGTCAGGAGAGGCTGCTGGAAATTACCAGAGCCTGGTGATGCCTTGAAGAGCCCAGTTCTTTCTTTTGGAGGCAGTATTAGCGGCTGCGTGC
>NW_010545024.1:4823-5117 GCF_000687285.1 Phaethon lepturus
ATTTCCTCGTCTGTGGTGATCCAGCTGAAGCGGCTCAGCAGAGCACTCAGTAATCCAGTTGTAAGCATCTGTGCCCCCAAATGTTTACAAAGGATCTCTCACTAAATGATAGGATGCTAAAAGCAGCTGTGGAACCTTATTTAGTTTTTAATTAGACAGCAGCAAGTTTTTAACAAGACATCTTTTTTGCTGCTGCGCAGCTAAGTAACGCAGCGCGCTTTCCCGCAGCGGCCTGGGGCTGCTCCTCGCAGGTGGTGGGGTGCCGCTGGCGTGTCTGGGTGCCGCTGGCGTGTC
>NW_010545024.1:5188-5593 GCF_000687285.1 Phaethon lepturus
GCTGGCGGTTCTGGGTGCCGCTGGCGTGTCTGGGTGGGTGAGGGTACGGCCAGTGCGTTCCTGAGGAGCTCTGGCTGCGGAGCTTGTTAGGGGATGTTGTTAACGGATCAATCTGTGCTGTTCCAACGGTAACAAACTCTCCTTTTTACTCTGTGAGTGAGTGAAATTGGCCTTGAACCACTTTTTCTTTTTTTTTTTAAACTTCACACTATAGTGTGAAATTCTAGGACATGGTGTGTGACTCGCTCCACTGTGCAATATTTGTTTTCTAGGTTGATACTTAGTTCTTTGCAATGTATCAGATATACATCGAATTGTTTTTCAGAGTTAAAGGGGAATTAAATGAGCTCTCTCTTTTTTGTCTATATCGCATTTCTGTGCACAGGAATCAGTTTGACCCCCCTG
>NW_010545025.1:0-4330 GCF_000687285.1 Phaethon lepturus
CCACCCCTGCAGCCCCCCCCCCACCTTAGGATTATGAGATGAGAACTAAATGCATACTTAGGAAAGAGAGAACATGTTTAAGATTAAATATATGATTAAATGTTTAGATTAGGGCTTGGTGTACCCCTACAAAAATAAAAGGAAATATATTAAAAGAGTTAATAATAATAAATACCACCTTGGTAAGGGTTTTATCTATGAGCCTTCTAAAGCAGTAAATCTTTGGGAGAGATGTGAATGACCAGAGAAGCAGAGCACTCTATGGACAAGGGACACACTGTGAACAGGAATAGAGACAGATAGAGAAAAGGCAATAGAAAATAAGATTATAAGCATATAAACCATTTTCCTTTTTTGCAAGT
This sequence comes from Phaethon lepturus, assembly GCF_000687285.1. Taxonomy (NCBI): domain Eukaryota; kingdom Metazoa; phylum Chordata; class Aves; order Phaethontiformes; family Phaethontidae; genus Phaethon; species Phaethon lepturus. Next base: position 363 of record NW_010545025.1, read on the forward strand.
TGTGATAAGTAGAATTCTGAAAAAAACGGGAAAAAAGTGACCAAAATTACCTCCATTTTTTACCAGACCTGCATATAAGTTGCTTATAGCAGTTGTTTTCTGAAAGGTCATCAGCAAGCTGGATACACCAGGAGATGGGAAGAAATCCTGGAAGTGTAGTGTTCCCAGTTGCAATCAGGGAAGCGCCACATCCACACGTTTTTTGAACACTTCCAGAGATGGCGACTCCACCACCTCCCTGGGCAGCCTGTTCCAATGTCCTTAAGGCCTTCAGAGTTTCTCTTGCTAAGAGGAATCATTTGATGGTATCAATATGCCACTTCATGGTCTGTGTGCCTCTGTTTCCCTCTCAGGTTAGTGCAGAACGAACACTATGAGTAAGGAAATAAAATAGCCAAACTTTGCCCTGCTTTGCAGTCTTTACTGGCACTTTGTTGGTGCTGCAGGACTCCAGCTGGTGCTCATAGGAGTTGCCTCATGCTCAAGCAGCCATGGACAATGGTTTGATATCTCCGCCATCTTCTGCACCACATTGGTCACCTTGGAGCAGGAGAATTTTGACCCATGAGTAGTATCTGTGGGTCAAATTCCACTGTTTCCCACATAGGTTTAAAGTCAGACTCCATAGAGCGATTTTGCCTTTGAACCAATTTAAATGAGACCAACACTGAGGCCAAAATATACCGTTACTCTGAAAGGACCCGTCACAGGGGGAAAAGAATTGTTACTGACAAAAATTACACAAAACAAGTTTCCCTTAAATTTTATGGGCTTTCTGTGAAATCATACTGTTTTCTTTCAGAGTGCTGAAAGTGATGAAATACCATAATGATTAGCAGTAGAAACAAACATTGCCTGGTATATTTAAACCCTGCAATTTATTAGCTTTCCTCTAAGATGCTTCCACGTATCAAACAGTGGGCCTGATCTTGCAGGCCCTTTTTCAGGTCAATATTCTGTTTTCACATTAATTTCAATGGAACGTTTGTATAAAAACAATAAGGGATAAGAAAATCCCCTTTATCATGTATTCTCACTGATGAAAAAAATGTTCCTGGAACCAAATTAATTTTGCTTCTCTGAGAACCTGAAAGTGTGTCTTATTATGTGCAATCATCACTACAAACCACCCAAGGTGATCTGTTTGCTGACATTTCTTTTAATTGCTTATTCATCAGTTTATTAGAGAATGTACTACTAGATAGCTCATGAGAGCATTCCTGTGTGTGCTGATTGTGGATGGGATACAGTTAATTTTCTTCATAGTAGCTAGTATGATTTATGTTTTCAATTTGTGCTGAAAACAGTGTTGATAATACAGGGATGGTTTTGTTATTGCTGAGCAGTGCTTACACAGAGTCAAGGCCTTTTCCGCTTCTCACACCACCCCACCAGCTGACCCCAACTGACCAAAGGGATATTCCATATCATATGGCGTCATGCTCAGCATATAAAGCTGGGCGAAGAAGAAGGAAGGGGGGGATGTTCAGAGTTATGGTGTTTTGTCTTCCCAAGTAACCGTTACGTGTGATGGAGTCCTGCTTTCCTGGAGATGGCTGAACACCTGCCTGCCGATGGGAAGCAGTGAATGGATTCCTTGTTTTGCTTTGCCATCTTTATGTTCTGTTCTGGTTTGCAATATAGAAAAATACATGTGAACCAATATATACAGATAAATACAATAATGTCCAAAGGCCACAGGAACCAACTCTGTGATGTGTTGAGCAACCCCTTTTCAGCTTTGATGGCAATATAGGATGCTCTGAGCTTCCCAAAGACCTTTAAAGTCTAATCCATTCAGTTTTTTCATTGACTTCAACTGAAGGGTCAATCTCTCCACTATTTACCAAAACTAGCCTTTCTTCGATTGATAACATGGGGGCCACCAGCTGAAAATTCACAACTAATGTTTACCTAGATGTAACAAAAATGTGGTTTTGCTTTACTGTTCTCTAGAGGACACATCTCCTTTCTTCTCTTTCCCCCACTTACTTTATATTTCCTTTGGCAACAGCCAAAAACTGCAATTAAAAATGTTATCGCTGTTTAACAGTTGATTAAAGTAAACAGACTTTTAAATTATGTTGCTTACTGAATCCATTGATACTTGGTAAGGAGAGAACTCAAAAGGTTCCTTTGAGCGGTAAACATATATATCTGTTTTAGGCTTCGTAAAATAAAGTATATTGATATGTATCTTATTATGCAGTTTTTAAATTGCTGCAGGGTGGGGTTTTTTTTTTTGTTGTTTTAAGTACATGGTCCATAAATATTAAAGCACATCCCTCCTTAAAGGGAAAAAAGGAAAAGTGCAATCTGGATGCTAGGACAACTAGAAAGAAGCAATAAATTACTGCTGTAATGACATGCTAATTAAAATTTTGCTTGTAACTCATGTAAGTGTTTGAAGCCTACCAAATTTCTCTTTTCATTTGTGAAGTGTGAAGGTAAATTGCCCACTGACAGTGGGGCATTGCTAACAAGTACAAATTGAATAACATGCTATCTTTCTCTATTAGTCCTGACTAGCATGTCTGAATTAGATATTCAGCACACTCCCCATTGTAGGCCTGATTGACAAATGCTAAGGAGAATTTGTCAAAACAACAGGGGCTACACCCAGTGGGATATCAATATGCCCCATATAGTCACCCACACGACACTTCCTACATAGGATTGTCGTATAAAATTAAGACTAGCCACTAATCGGCCATCAAGCTTGCAGCAGACATTAGGCAGCCTGTGTTCTGTATGCATATTAGTCACATGCTTAACAATTTGGGCTGTCATGACTGAAGCATGCAGTGACCTCTGGAGCAGAGGTTGAATTTTGCAACTACACTGAGACATCAAGCTCAGCTGTTCAAGATTTTAGGCCATTTCCTGCCTGATCTGTGCACAGATGCACTGCCCTAAAATATAATCTGTGGCCTAGTCCAAATGACAAATGGCACAGTGTAGATTATTGCATTATATATTAAGTAGTACAAGTCTGTAAATTATAAGTAAACTACTGTTCAGCCTCAATGTCTCCTCCAGCTTTTAGAACACTTTCCTTCATAAAGCCTATGTGCAGGACAAATATTTGGAAAACCAAGGCATCAAAGTTTAAAGACTGAAATATACTGTTTTCACTGCAATTAGCTGCTTGAATATGAAACAGTTTTGTTCCAGCTGTAATTCAATGTCATTGTTGGACTTGCTTCTTCTCTATCCTTCCCTTTTCACTGAGAATTATTAGCAAATTAAGGTTTTCTGTGGGCTCTATATGTTGAACTATTTGTGCCAGATAAATAGTTGAGGCCGGTATTGTTAGCCACTTTACATAGTTGTTTCAGTATGGATTAGACATGCAATATGCAACACTAATAAAAATGAATAATAAATAAAGAAATCTAAACATCATCAGTTCTGAGGGATCTAATTTGTCATTCTATTATGCTTAGTCTCTGTTTATGCACTGAAGTTCTTGTTTATATGTGTAACAGCTGTAAAGGGTATAAAAAAAGCAAGCTGGAGGGAAAGGCATTCACTCCTTTTCTTATTATTGAGCTGTAATATTAAAGTGGGCTACACAGGATTTTTATTAGAATATGATTGTGTGCTTCCTATGTGTAGTTGGGACTCCAATATGTCAGTTATCTAATATCAACAACCAAATTGTTGGTGTTAGGAAAGAAAGAAGAAAACTAATGCCTATATATCACTAAGGAAAAATTTGCATTGTTCATAGCCAGTTAATATATCCGTAAAGCTGTCCTATGATATCCTTTAACTCACAGAGATGGTCAAAGCAGGGGTTTTCTCTTGCATTTCTCTTATCATTGACAGAAATCAATAGAAGTCACTTCTGTTAAGACAGGAGAAGGATTAGTACCCAACTGTCACATTGTGCTGTACCAGTCTGTAACGTACAGGTACCCATAAAGTGAAGGACCAGGGTTTGATTTGCAGCTGTTCTGGTGGTA
>NW_010545026.1:0-264 GCF_000687285.1 Phaethon lepturus
AAGGCCAGCCCCAGAACCGAGCCCTGGGGAAAGATGAACTGGGGAAAGATGAACTAAGAGGTCTCCTCCAACTCCCTTGCTGTGGTAGAAATGTTTACCCTCCAGTTTATCTAATTATTCTGTCCTCATATTTTTAAATGACAGAAGTAACACAATTTTCAATTGCTCCCCTTGTAAGTCATCTGCTATTTGCTTACTCGCTTTTTCCTCAAAATTCATAGCACTATTGACCTAAAGGCTTTTTGCGACTGCGTTCTTCCTGCT
>NW_010545026.1:274-4337 GCF_000687285.1 Phaethon lepturus
ATTCCTGGCCTTGCTGCATCCTTGTGTGTGCGTGCCATCTTCGGTGATCAGCAGCGCGATCGGTACAGCTTCCTCAGCTGGGGCATCCTGACTCTCCTGCATGAAATAGCTGCCTCTTCTCAACAGCAATAATCCAAAAACTGTCATTTCCATTACTTTTTTTTTTTTTTTTAGTTAGTACCTCATCTCAGCTCTACCTGATTTACAGTTTTATTTTTTAGTTTTACCGGTGCGGACCTCTCATTCTTACTGAAAATTATTACTTCACATTAGAAAAATCTCTAATAACCTAAGTTTTCAGGACTAGAGCACTTTTTCCTTTTTACAGCGGGGATAAAAGGGATAGAAAAACCCACGACTGAGTTGTGCCACTTTTTCCAAGCAACAAACTACCCCAACAAATTTCTTCCCAGTTTTATTTCTTCCCTTAGCCAGGAAACACCTTTGAACACAGACACATCACTTCCGCGTGGGCAAGCACTAGATCTCTGTGAGCAGCTTTTAACTTTGCCACTTCCAACAGTGAGTCACTAGGCAGGAGTCAAAGGAAAAAGGGCATTTTTAGGGCATCGCTGTGCGACAGGAGATGTCCTCGGTGAGCAGTAGACGGGGCTGTGCGGAGGCAGCTCCCCCCGCGCAGGGCAAGGGCTCCCGTCCGTGGGCTGCGGGTGCCGGCACAGACTGTCAGCGAGGCCACCCGTCCCCCACCTCACTGCTGGGACCAGGAGGATAGGAAAAAAAACCCCAACAAACCAGCCTTTAATGCTACACTTCTTCAGGGAGCTGTTCCACTGGAGGTAACCGGTTGGCAGGCTTACTTAGGAACTAAAATCTGAGCACACTGCAGTCAAAATACACTCCAACAGCATTAACCTCTCCTATCAGCAAGAAAATCTCCCATCTATTCTTCCATTTCCCAAAGGCATCCTCTGCAGACAACACAGAGGATTCTGGCAGGCAAAAGGATATCACTGATGGAATTATTATACCTGCAGTAAGTCGACTGAATTAAAAAGCAAACACTGTGCACGTGCCTTAAAAATATGTTCCATGTTGTGACTCACTCAAAAATAAATTCTGTACAAATATTTCAATAAATTGCTGCTGCTGAGTTTCTCCTAATCTTGGTCTTATCAGTATCTCATTACAACTCTAGCTTTCACAAGTTTTCCGGTCTGTTGTACATATATATTTAAAAGCTACCTACATTTCAGCAAAAAAGTTTGAAATAAATACAGCCACTTTTTTTCTGTTTTTTTAAGATTAACTCTTACAGCACCTGGGATTATACAATACCTACTGTTATCAGGACAAAGACTACCCGGGGATGAAACCTTGGGCAGAAGGGCACAGGCAATGAGGAAAAAAAAATAAGGTTACAGATAAAAAGGATGCAGAAAGCCTGCGCAGAGCAGCCTGGTGGCCACAGCCACTTTTCATTCAGCTTGAATTCTGCTGTATCACATCACAAATCAGTTAAAGCAGTATCTGAACCATTCTCCGCGACGGCTCTCAACCCATGAAACGAGCATCACGTACAGCGTACCCATACACAATGCTCCTCAAAGAATACGTAATTCAGAACTCTTTAATAATGTATCAATTCAATTTACAATACTTTCGATTACAGGGCACCAAATTATATTTTTGAGTTGCAGAGGGATTCTGCTTTCATTAATATTGTATCAAGAAATCAATAATGAAATGCCTATCAAGAAACAGAGACCTGCTCACCGCAGTATCACGATGGCAGCCCTCACGTTTGGCTCCTCCGCCGCTGCTTCCCGGGCCACTCGCAGCATCCCAGCGTGCAAGTAATCAAGTTTAAGTTTGCATACATTATTCACCAGGAACAACCAGGAAAACAGACTGGTTTTACTACACTATTTTATACATGAATTTAAAAAAATGAAATATTTCCTTGAAATGCAGCATACAGCTTGCATTGCAGGATCAGGCAAACCACGTGGTTATCTCTAAATTTACACATGATGATTACGGCAGCAGGCCTTCCATTTTAAACAAGCAATAATTTCTGATGCAGCTCTCCATCTCTGTATTTGCAGATACAGAGTCATTCACTTTAATGTTCCTATGTAAAGGCAAGATTTTTCCACTAAAGCACCTCCACTCATTGCTGATGGCCTTCAAGTGCTCCGATACAACCTTCAGAAACAGCATCTCTGCCTGGTGTTAAGCTCTGCTATAAATCTATGCTGAAGAATATTTTGGAAATAGAGCTTGAAATACAGTATCACATTTATAAAATGACAATAACATTCCAAGGAGGTTCTCGACATAATTGAACAATTTCTCCTGCAGAACCTCCCACTCCTCCAGTGAGCAGGGTGGACTCTGTTCACATCAGTGAGGCAAACATTCAGTATTCCTCTTTAGCTTTCTGGTTTTCATCCCTCATAAGCGTTCGACACTTGCCTTGGCTCTTTTCTGTTCTTCGCTACAGTATGACTGACCTGCTCGGAAATCTTGGTGACTGCATTTACAGGACATCTTCAAACATGAAGAAGTATATAAGCACTTTATTGATAACATGTGTAGCTGACTTGTCCAAAAACACCAAGGACAGCTGTGACAGCACCACAGGTTTCCTACAGCTCTTTTTCACCTTGAGGTTTGTCAACTGACGGCCACCCATTTTTTTTCATGTAACCCCTTAAATGAAAAAGGTCACCAAGTACACCAGTCAAGTACTCCTGTAACATGCTCTAAAACTAGTTCAGTCAATACACAGCTCTGCAGCTTTGGTCCATAAACCAGTGGCTCCAAAAAAACAACTTACGGTACAATTTGTCTTACAGAAGACTCAAAAATCACATGACGGACACAGTGCAAGGCAGGTGTCTTGCAATCAACAAACTCACTTAACGAGTGCGAGTTTTGCTATAATGAAGCACACACCATCCTGTGACAAAGACGCCAAGAAAACAGTAACTTCAAAATCCCCGTACGCCTTTCCACTGAGGATGTGCAAGAGCCCGCTCGCGCGTGTGCAACGCAAGGACGACAGCTCTGCCTGTCCTCTGCTTCAGCTCCACGGGAACTCGTGGAAGAGGAAGGTCTTACACAGACCTCAAACCTGCACAGTCCCCAAACCACCACGTTCCAGCTTCCCACAATTTCAGCCCACATGGTGTACTTCTGACATTGTCTGGGCCGTATAATCTGGGAACCAGGAATGCAACGGGGTGGGCAGGGGGAATGAAAATAAGGCCAAGAAAAACATGGATTCAAGACAGCTGTTCTGGCAGATATCAGCCGTTAACTCATGTAGGTGAAAAAAATGCTGATGGAGCTAGATAACAGATAGATAAACATAAACATAGGAAGTGGAAAAGGGGAAAGAAAGCAAGATACAAAAGCGAACTAGGACCCAAATGTGCTAAAATTAAATCATCTTTGTACCTGCACTTCACAGCCTGAGGATAAACTACTGCAGTCCAAACAGCTGCATCGCACTGATTTGAGGGATATGAAGATGTCTGGTTTTGTGAAAGGTGTCCAGGGCATAGGAAGCTTTTAAACTAGGGATTCTGTTTTTAGCTTTTACTCTGAAGAATATGCTAAATGCATTTAAGGAACAGAGTATGTTGGTGAAAGCACAGCCAGCAAGGACTGCTGGTGTAACACAGCTCCTGTGTAACTCTTTTATTTGTCAGCAAAGACAGAGCAAATTCAAGCAATCAAACACTACACCCACATCACTTTGTTTCTCGCGTTTTTTCTCCCTTCTTCTCCCACATTTCTAAACCACCTGACTTTGTCACTTGAGAAAACAAATGTTTTTAGCTCAACTCCCTTCCACTCCCCCCCCAAGGCAGAGCCCCCATACGTGATGTTTGCACCCACACCAGTGCAGAGAGCCCTCAGCCAGATGGTCCCTGCTTGTCCCACCTCCAACCTTGCCCCTTTCTCGGGGCACAAGTGCCACCCCAGCAGAGGCAGGCTCCCCGCAAGCCCCTGCGTGCCACCGGCAGTAAGCAGAGATCCTCACCCCTGCTAGGGACTCCTCTCCTCAAGGCCCAACTTCCAGCTCCAGCAAGGA
>NW_010545027.1:0-262 GCF_000687285.1 Phaethon lepturus
CTGCGTGCTCGCCGCAAAGCCGGGCTTCGACCTCCGCGAGGCCGGGAAACGTAGGTGCAGCGCCTGCGCCCGGATCTGGCGGCAGGAATTTTCCCCGCGTAGCAACAGTTGTTATGTAGCAATAATACTTGGCAATTTTCAAGGCACTTGAGAAATATTAATTAATCTGCACATCAGCCTTGCCAGGTAGGCAGCTAAATATTTTCATCCGTGCTTTACAGCTCGGGGGAGTGAGACCAAAAAAAAAAAAAAAAAAAAAAAA
>NW_010545027.1:488-722 GCF_000687285.1 Phaethon lepturus
AGCGACTGCTTCGGGACAAGAAGGCTGATGCAAAGGAAAACCAGCACACCCACAGGTAGTGCATCGGAAGATTTAAAGGAAGCACCTAGTTTTCAAACCAGCAAACCAAACCTCCCCTCAGAGGGGCTTTTCTGCTGCTCAGGGCTGGCATTTCACAGCTCGATTTAATTATACTAATCATTGCGATGATGACTCCTGACATTCACCTTCATTAGCCACTGGCGGGCACCCCCC
>NW_010545027.1:830-3055 GCF_000687285.1 Phaethon lepturus
GCCACGCTCAGCTGCCTCGACTTCAGAGCTATCAATGTCTGCTTTAAATAACCCATGAGTAAAATCAGCTGGGAGACAGTGTGTCTGGGCTCTCCTCTGGCACATCCTGCACAGGGGTGGCTGGGAATGCTAGACCAAAGCCAGCACTACAGTTTAACCCCGGCTGAGCATGAGCGTGACCTTTTTCTGGACATCTTGGGGTAGGGAGAGCTTCTCCCTTTGGAGTGGAGGGTGATGATGGAGTGGAAGCAGGGAGGGGGGATGATGTGCAGGAAGCACCAGGTGAAGTCAAGAAGTTCAGTCCATGGCACCGTCTTCCCAGCTGGCTCGGGGATGGTGTCATTGCTACGCCTCTCCTTGCATAAACACGTAGCTGATGCCGTAACCAGGCTTTAGCCAAAGGGTATTTTTGCCCCGGCACCTATTTTTCCCCAAACAAACAGAAATTCAGGTCATATGGGGGAGTAGCCGTATCCGAAAAGCAAGGGGGCATGACACCTGGAAGGGCAAGGCAAAAGGCGGAGGGACAGGTGGTGCCTACAGCTGCTGCTCAAATTGTGGGGCTGCAGGGCCAGAGCGCAAAGCTGGACCCCGTCCCACGCCCGTGAGAGCCACCAAGGCCGCTGTTGCAGTCACGCTGCCCTTCGCTCGCCTGAAACCAGGGCCCAATGTAGAAAAATCACAGAATCCCAGGCAAAGCAGAGAGACAATCAGGTGCTGTGATGTAGCTGCTTCGTTTTTCCTTCCTTAGGGTTTTAATGCGCTGTTTACAGCTTGCGGTTCCCATTTTACTGGTTCTGCTGCTCAGGGAACAGAGAAACAAAACTTCCAGTGACGCTGTTTCTCAATGTGGAGGTATCTGAGCTCTGCAAAATAAAAGCAGGCAGAGAGGTGAGGTACTGTTGCTTTGTAAAGATGCTGCAGCAATGCTAAGTGCCGTTTGTCACTTCTGTCTGAGGGATCCTGATTATCATCCCCAAAAAGCTGAAGACGATGATGATTTCAGCCTGCTGGCAAGCCATTTCCCCCAATACTGACTGCAGCCCAAAAGCCTTTTGCTGCAATGTTTCCTTACGAAGGTATTATTTTGCAAATTAATGCTCACGATAAATCCGCTCGTGCAGATTTTATTAGCAGGGACCAGTCACTCATTAACTGCTGTGGCATGCAACGCTTGTTTAAAACATAGGAAGGCACCTGTTTGTGATTAAGAATAAATAAAAAGCGTAAGGGTTTTACATTGTAAAAGCGGGATCATATTAGTGTGAGGGGAGCTGGTCAAGACACTGGGCACAAATAAAGCTCCTTGTGCCTGCGGCTCTCCTGAACGCCTGGAGGGATGCTGTGTTTATGAACATTGCGCTGGGTATGGCACCGTTGCCGTGGCGTTGTTGGACATTTAACTCTCATTGTAGCTTTTGTGCTTTGCCATGAGACGACCGATGCTTCAAAAAAAAGAAACTAAGGAAGAAGCGAGATGGTTCCGCTGTGAAGGATGGGATTTAAGTATTCCTGCATTTCATTCAACCTTTGTAATTCATGTTTTCCTGACCGTAAAAGTGCATGGAAAAGAGGTAGTGCTAAGACCGTGTTCTTTGGGAAAGAGATGGTCCACGGCAGGTCCTGAGTGCTTACCTCTACCTCGAAAGTCCTTGCTTCGCATCAAGTTAAATTTATTGGTGTTGGCTCTGACGTGCTGTATCTGCTGTATATTTTGGCCGGCTTCTCCGTTGTGCGCCCTGGTTTTTGCTGTGACATGCAACACACGGTCTCTTAGGAATGCCATGGACTTTTGCACTCTTATCGAGGAGAATGTCGCCACTGCAAGACCTTCCCATGGAGCCACAGGGGTGTTTCTGAAGGGTCCTCTGGGGGGGCCCGCGCCTTCCTGCCCAGAAAGGCCATTCACCACCTTTTTCCTGCTGCAAAACCACACGAACACAGTTCCCTCTGCTTCGAAGGTGACCTTGGGTTGCCGGAGCAGATGCTGCCGGTGAGAGCGCTGGCGGGCAAAAGCCGCCCCAGAAAGGGACGTGGGCCCCGGGGCCCGGCTGGCCGAGCGAGGAGGCACTTCTGCCGCCGGCAGGGTCCTGCTTCGCAGAGCAACCAGCTTCCCAAGCTTGGTTAAATGGTGTTTCAAAGGCGAGAGACAACTCCCCCAAGACCTAAACCCACAGGAGCCTGCGCCCCGTTGCAGCAGCGCCGTCCCAGCCCGCGGCAGCGAC
>NW_010545028.1:1838-9884 GCF_000687285.1 Phaethon lepturus
CAGCCACCATCGCCTCCGCTCGCGGCACGCCCGGGGGCTGCAGCCGCCTTCGGGGCCACCTCTGCTGCTCGGGACGCAGCTCACAGCCCCTTCCCAACGCGACACGCTCCGGCCTGCCTGTTTCGCTGCGCCTTTGCCCGGCGAGCACGCTGCTCCGGGGAAGAGCTCTGCAGCCCGCTGGGGCTGGGGAGCGGGGTCCCAGCCAGGTCCAAGGAGCTCTGCACGCCCGGCAGGAGCCACGAGGGACCGTCCCACGTGAGGGGAGCAACCCCTGCGCCCGGGGAGAGTGAGCCAGCACCCCCCTGCGCCCCCCAGGCTGGGTACTGGGCCCCACAGCCAGGGGCCTCCCCGGTGCCTAAAGCTTCGGGATTTGGAGGTTTCTTCTAAATTCAAGCTGTGGCAACTCCAGCAGGCGAGAAAGGCAGCAAGCAAGCAGCTCCTGACTTCTCCTTTGATGTGTCATTGGGAGCCTCGTCGCCCCTCGGGAAGGAGAAATCCCTGGCAGGACCAGGTGTGGGAGGTTAAAACACACGAGTATTCACCACGTGTCCCCATGGGGACCCAGCTGGTCGTGGCTCGCACAGTCGCAGGAGCAGCCTGGGCCGGAGGAGAAGATGGCAGTCCCGGCCCTCGTACCCTCTCCTGGGGTTCGACCAGGAGGTTTCCCTCCCGGCAGGTCCAGCCGAGCAGCGCGTGCGGAAACGTCAGCACGTGCGCAGCCGGGCTGTATGGAACGGTTTGGGTTAGAGGCGTTTCTGACTGTAACGTTTTTAATGTGCCAAGTAGCTCACACACAGCCACAGGCCACACCGGTTATAGAGAAAAGAAATACAAACCTGTTTACATTAAATCCTGATCTATGGACCAGGCCCTGCAACCTCCTATTGACAATCGCCCCTACGTCCTCGGACAGCTGGGAACTGCGGCAGTCACGAATATTACTGGACCTCGGCATCAGCTCAAAGTTAGACACATTGCGGTAGCCCCTTTGTACAGCCTCAGCCTACAAACTATTATAAAAATTATTCAGCTGCTATAAAGGTTGGCTTTAAGTACAGTTTTCTCTCGTGTTTTATTCTGCATGAGGTTTAAAATCACTTTGTTTGCTTTAAGGAAGAAGCAGATGCTAACGGGTATTATACGCTGCGTCTATAGGTCCGTGGGGAAAGAGAAACTAATTCAAATTGTTTTCCTGCTCTCAGAAGGCAATAGAATCACATGACATACACTGCAGAAGCACTCCTTGCTAAAAATAGCAACATTTTAGGGAGATATTTCAATCCTGTCTTGAACTCATTAATTATTCACTTCATCTGCATTTTTTTTAGCATCATCATAAATTTCTATCTTTGCAAGAACAGTACTTCCCCATGCCCTGAAGGAGAAATTTTAAAATAGCCTCTCTTTATCTGGCAGGTTTGACGGATCACGACAGTGCTGTGGTACACTTAACTAGCAGACCTTGAATAAGGGGGTTTGCATTGTACTGCACTCTGGATGACTTCAACGGATTTCAAGCTTACAAATTCAACCTTTATTTTACAAGCTTATCCTGTTTTTACTTTTCGTACTCTTATAACACAGCTACATCTTTTTTGTCCTCCATCACAATTCCCAGAAATTCATGTATTGACGGTAGGCAAATACTTCAACGTGAACTTGGGATGTGGGTTCAGATTTGCAGGGACACTAATAATAATCGCACTTTCAGAGAAGTTAAATAATTGCTTTATAAATTCATCAAAACCTTTCCTTCTAGGGCACCTAGAAATTCTGGTTGTAATCAGAGACCACGAGAGTAAATCGGTGTCAGCGACTTTGGATCAAGCCCTGTAAATAATGTGGGAACCAAAATCCCAGCATATCCTTCTTCCCATGCTCGGGATGAACCTTACGATAATGGCTCATCTAGTACCATGACAGACCGAAACCAATATCCACTAGGATAGCCATCTATGTAGAATCATAAAATCACAGAATCCTTTAGGTTGGAAAAGACCTTTAGGAACATTGAGTCCAACCGTTAACCTAACACTGCCAAGTCCACCACTAAACCATGCACTACTACAACATTACTTAATACTAGCTTACACTCATGTTTTGAGCACACGTGCCTTTATTCAAGCCAGAAATGAGCATAACACAGGGGTGAGGCTGGTCCATGCTGCCAACAAGCACCTTCTTGCCTCATCAGCTTAGGATGGGAAAGTCTTGCTGAAAGCCAACTCTCCCAGTATGGGAAGGAGATGGTGTTTCCTGATCACAAGTGGCTTGCATTTCCCCTTCTGGCTATGCCTTTTAGAAAGTCCCTGTACACACAGTTGAAAAGCAAGGTTTAGCCCTAGAATACCACAGTTTTTGCATACTTTTATTCTAGCAACTAACTTCTCTATCATTTTTCCAGTGCCAATATTTCTTTGTATTATACTTAGTGTCATTAGACATCTTTGTTGAAGGCTGACACAAATACCAAACATACCCAACTGGAACAGCTATGGAAAGTAACCTGCATTCCTGTGAAGGGGGAGGCTGCCTGCCTTGATCAAATCATTTAATTCAGGGGCCAAATAAGGAGGTGACCTCAAAATTATATAAATCAGATGTTGCACCACATACCACGTGTTTTCTATGAGGATTGTTCATAGAGTATTCCACCACAAAGCGATTGATTCTCATTTTACTACATTTCCATGCTTTATCTGTGTTTTTTTTAACCTGTTATTTAACTCAGAACATTCCAATAATTGACTTGTGCAAAGATGCACATATCACAAGGGTGGAAACCCAAGGCAGACTTAATTCAGCAGTCTGATAATGCCTGGTCAGTGTTAGCAAGCCCAGAATCCCTCTCCCTTCCTACATTCCCCAGCATCTAAACAGGGAGAAAAATAATTATGTTATCCTATTTCCAGGTAGATCGGTTAAAAGTGAAATTGTAAATTAATAAAGTAGATAGTTACAGCCATCACAATGAATGATTTGCCAGCTTGTTTAAAAATAGATATCCCTGTGAAGCAGCTAATTGGAAATAAGTGGAAACAGGAGAAAACACATGTACGCTGCCCAGAGAATGGTTTCATGACTGAAGAATGGTAAAACATTTGTGCTGGTTGGTAGTTGAAAACACAGTACAGGGTCCTGTATAAAACATATCAATATTCTTTTTTTCTTTTAAATAACCTTACAGAGGTAACTCAAATTTATTTGTAACGTGACAAAAGGCAACCTCTTCAGACCATCATTCCTAAAATCACAACAAATGCATCATGTCTAGCAAACTATCCTGTTCTATGCCACGTATAGTTTCCCCTTTTGCAAACTGCTACACTGATTCAGTAGACACTTCACAAGGAAGCAGCTAATAGTCCAAGTAACTATTAACAAAAAGTACATCTGATGTAGGTAGCACTTCCTACATACCTGCTGCACATTATCGCTGTGTTAATCCTCCCTGTCTTAATAAAATCATGTTTAAATATATAGTCTCCTAAATGAGTTCATGCAAATCCCTTGTTATGGCTATATGATGTTAATAAAAGCTGCATATGTAGTGAAGAGAAACAACAACAAAAAACCCCTATTCTCTCCCAAAGTGATTTTCTTTGCTGTTCTCCCTACAAACACACATAATTTACGTGCAGCTGGCCCTTCCCATGCCGTAATGCAAACAGCCTCTAGAACATACGAAGTTCAGCTAATAATTAACACTCATCCAGAGTTGTCATAAATAAAGGTGTAGTTTAGCATTTGCTGTGGTGGTGTCTGCTCTCCCACGCTAGCCTGCTAGTCCCTGCCTGGGTGGACAACCTCCAGCCACAACGAGAAGCCCAATACCAGTGTCCTAGCAGTGCCACTTTCCTTTCCAAGTTAGCCCTGCACATCCAGTGCCTGACTTGGGTGAATGTCACAGAGTTTTCTTTGAACAGTTTCTCCAATCAGTGTTTTTTTTTCAGAACGCTTTGTTTAATAATGCGACAGAACATAGGAAAAAAAAAAAAGGGCAGAAAAAAAAAAATCTGCCAAAAGGACTAGCTGACTGTTTTTTGTGTTTGTGTCAGCGCTTCACCATGAGCCCTTCAGAAAGACAGCAGGAAAGCCTGCAGGGCCAGAAGAGAGACCAAGCAAATCTCCAGGCACCCACGCGGCCACTCGCATGTGTTTCATACTCCATGGCACTTTTTATAAGATGAGGGAAATTAGGCAAGGTGTCCTGGCAAAACCACAGTTGGGCAATTGCATTCTCCCTACCTGAGGTCATCTTGTACTTTCACAGAGATGGAGTATTCATCTTACTTTCCCCTCCTAAACTTCTAGTTAATTTGTATAAAGTTTTTATTATACGTAAATCCCCACTTACAAAAAAGAAAAAAAAAAAGTGTGACTGTTTTGTACTGCTGCCATGCAGCAGTTATGAGCATGCTTAAAGATTAGTATCTTTCGCACAAAATGCTTGTAACGTTCCCAAGACCCAGCAGAACCTGGTCCCCTTGGGAGCGGCATCATCAAGAGCCGCAACAGCTACACAGATGCAGACACCATGGTGCTTCCACGCCCTGAGGAAGGCGACAGAAAAGCAGAGCTTCCTGAACAAAGCAAGCGGACTCCAGCGTCAACAATGAAATCCCAGGAGACTGTCAGTGCAGCAGGGATTTCATTGCTTCTCCCCTTTGCCTCATTGCCCCTCTTTTCCCACTCTCTTGCTCTCCATGCCATCATGGACCTCCTCCACAGGGACCAGACTGGCATCCAGCCCCACGCTATCCCAAGGGTTGTTTACAGACCTCTTCTGACGTGAGCTGCAGGAGGACGAGACGCCAAGTAGGCCTCCATCCATTTTTGCCGCTGTCAAGCCCACAGCTCTCGGTTTTGCTAATATCCACTCCTTTGAGACTTCAAGTTTGCAGCATCTGTCGAGCTTTAAGCATGCCCTCCCTGGACATGAAATCATCATAGCAAGAGCAACCCCATTGTGCCCGAGCTCGCATCTGCCAGCACAGGCTGCCTACCAGCAGCCATGCTTACGTCCATGAAGGTTTGACTTAGATCTGCCCAGCCAAGTGCGTTAGATGAAAACTCATTTTCACCTCAACACCCAGGGTCCGCCCGTGCTGCCGCTGGAAGCCACCAGAACGCTCCAGGGACAGGCCTCACCCCACATAAGCTGCCACAGCACCATTTCTCTGGAAGCTGAAGAGCATCCTTCTCTGCGCCACGACGGAACAGGACCGGGCGACAACTTATTTTTACGAAGTCAACTCTTAAAAAACAAACAAACAAGCCGGTGTGTTGCCCTCCCTTCCACGCCAGCGGGACCGGGCCCACGCTGCACCATTTACTAGTCACACTTCTGACCTCTATTTTATTTTTGGTCTCCCTGGCACAATCAAGAACTGCAGTCATCAATGTTATCTAAGCATCTAATTCATAACGCTTGGCTGAACCCTTCCAAGAATCAGAAAGCAAGGTGGTATGCAACCTGATACGGGGGCCGGAGCCAATTTTTAAAGACGACAGGAAAAAAGTTCCCATCAGCTTAAATGGAACTTGGATCGGGCTTGCAATGATAAAAAGGCAACAAATATTTTAAGACACTAAAAGAACCATTTCAGGCACGCTCAGATTTACTGAACGCTGTAACTTGACCTCCCCCTGCTCCCGCTCCACAGATTCTCTTCTATCAAAAGACAACGTGTATGTCAAACCAGGGCTTTTATCCTACAGCTACACACACACTCTTTACCCTGAAATACGAGTTAAGCTTTTAACCGAATAGACATTTTTAAATAAAACATGTTTTCCTTAAATACAACTAAGATGGAGCATGGCATCAAAGTGTTTTGTCAGTATTTTTTATTGTGTTTTGTGGTTCTCTAAGCACAGAATGCCGGGTCAAAGGAAAGATAGCCCTCCTTCAGCAGAAAGTGCTGCCTTTTGCAGGAGCCACAGGCTAAGACATTGCAAAGTGAGTGACAAAAAGTACTTAAACTGCATGAGCCTCTACGCTCAGTGAGTACCCCCAAACTGGATTTATCCATCATTAGAGAAGCACCTTATTCCTCAGCTACAAGGTGTCATCATAAAAACAGCTCAGGGCCCTTCATAAAACTCTGCCATGGGGACCAAATAATTATAATACATAAGTAGTGATAAAAATGTACTCTATAAAAGTACTTCATGTTTTATTCTTTCAGCCAGGTGACTTGGTCAAGGACTGATGAACAAAAGCCTGTCTCTATGTTTTGTTACTGATTTTATGTAAAGCTACCTGCTAGGTACTAGCTCAGAGGACAGGGACATTACTGACCATATTGTCATTCTGGATGGGGCTCATCAAACAAACAAAGCATCACAGGCTATCGTCTTTTGGAAAGATCCAGTCCTCCTTGCTGAAATGCCAAACATCCACTGGAGTCTTGGAAACCAATAAATTTGCCAGAGAGATTTTAAAATCTACAGTGCTTTGGTGGGCGCTACAGCAAAGGGTTGGTACGCTGAGATCTTTACCTGGCAGGACTCAATTGCATATACAGTTTCAATTGTTTAAAAACGAGGCCTTTTAATTTCCCACCTTTTCTGGACAAAAAGGCAGGGGCCAGCATTTCAAAGAGCTGCTGCTGAAGAAAAGATGTTGTGTTTGCCCTTTTCGACAGCAGTGCTCCTCTGTTGGCAAACACTTCTCATAAGCAGTCTCTCCAGAGATGACTCTTTGGACACTTCTCCCATTCCTTTTCCCAGAGGCAGTCTCACCATGAAGTCATGGATCTAGATACACAATTTTTAGTATTACACTTTCTGAGTGGGACAAAAAATATGTCCCAAAGATTTCTCAGAAAATCCACTTATCTTTGGTGTTGCTATGCCCTGACTTAGGTTCTCAGTGATCCAGCGTTCCCCAAAGGCTGGGTCAGCTGTAAGAAGTTGGGTGGCTCTGCTCCCCCACAAGCCCCCTACTCCTCACACACACTTCACATCAGTGGATCTGTCTTTCAATGGGTCAAACTTTAGCCATGCAGTTAATTTCAGCTTTGATGAAAGAAGTTGTCAATCTGTCTGAAAAAAAAAAAATAAATAGATATATAATAACAACTTCAACAGAACTGGTGATTGAAGAGCTTGAAGACCAGGCAGTTGGTCTACCACGTACCATCAGTGCATGGACTTTCCAAAGAATTCAGATTTTTAAAGTATAAAGAAAAAAAAAACAAAACCTGATGATTTTGTTTAAACTTTACAACATTGGTATATTCTAAAATGACTCAAAGGATTTTTCTGAAGTCTTTCCCAACAAGTTTCCTGTTCTGAGTCCAGATTGTACACTAGATGCTGTCCTAACAAAGGCATCAGGAGGCCGAAATCCTCCTTGCTATGCAAAAGCAATAAACATTTACATGTTAAAAGATTGTCTTTAGATTGCAGACTCTCACGGGCAGGAACTCTGTCTAGATTCAGGTTTTTAAAATGATGAATACAGTAGACCTCTTATCTTGATCGGGGTCTGCTGACACAACCATAAAATTAATCGGTGGTTTTACGGGAGCAGGTCCAATCCTGATTCCATTGAATAGCATTTCAACCCTAATAGAATCAAATCAAAATTTCTCCTGAGTCACAATTGTGTCCATAATTGCTAAATTTGAAGAATAAAGTTTAGCAGATTAAAGATACACAGTCTGGGCCAGACCTCAAAAGCATGCAGCACCCACACCAGAAGCCAAGTTTTTCCTCAGCAGCAGCCGTGGAACACAAATATAAAATTTGGTCTTCAAATCGAAAGTAACAGCAGAGATCTGCCTTTATAAAAACAATGAAAAAGAAAAAAAGGCTATATGAAATGGGGGGAAATGGATTTGCACTCTAACAAGCTTTATTTCTTAAGTTTTTTGAATGTGACATGAATGAACTGTGTTACTGCACATCACCAGATCAGCCTGAGCACATGCAAACTGCAAAGCAAACCTCAGCCTAGACAAAATCCCTAATGAAGTCCCCACAGGGCAGACTTTTTCTACCCTGCCTTTGAAAATGATGAATGGTAAAGTGGGAAAG
>NW_010545028.1:9915-21921 GCF_000687285.1 Phaethon lepturus
AAAGAGTGCCACGTTCACATCCCACTGGCTCCTGAGTCAGAAACAGAGCACATCAGATCTTTATCTGATGCAGCAAATAATCCCCAAGCATATCTCAGTATGTCACTGCTGATGATGCTCTTTTAGCATGTCACTTCAACACAGTATTCTCAGATCAACTGAAGCCGCTGAACCTTTCCACGCCTCCGCACCGTTAACACGGCCAGCTCCCGAAACGTTCAGGGCTGCAGCGACTGGGGAGCTACACAACTGCAAAGAAGTGAAGCCGAGGACGTTCAAACCGAACATGCCCCACGCTTGCTCGCTGGGTAGGACTCGGGTTTGCGATGCGGTTATGCCTCTTTAACAACCACCCGCTGTCGACAGCGCAGTACTCAACCCCTCTCCCACCCCACGCTGCAGCCGATTCCCCACCGAGCGCGAGTGCTTGCCCAAACAGGCAACAAGCCAGTTCGGGGAGCTAAACCATCAGAGAATGAACCCTACAAAAAAAACCAGCAAGCTTTCTTCTGTGGCTTTAGATCCCTAAATGAGCCTCCTGACAGGTCAGGTGAGCGCTGGTGTCGCAGCAAGGAAGGAAGCAGAAGCACACAGCGGAGGCGGGGAACCAGGACTGCCCTTTCTGGAAGGGGGTTTCTGCAAGGTGTTAGGTCACCTTGGCTGCCTCCTCAAGCAGCACCTCCAAGCTCCCATTTTTGCAAGAATACAAAATTCCAGACATCTTTCATTAGGGGAAAGCAAATCATTAAATTAAGGTTTGAGTAGGATCTTGCGTTACCAAAGCTTAGCTTTACACACACACACACACACAAACATATATAATTTATGTAGGAGATATTTTAATACTCTCCTGTCCCAGGCATGTAGTGAGACTCCAAGTTCAGCACATAATTGCAGACCAAGGTAAGGAGATCACTAAGGGTTTTCTTTTGTATAAAATTACCTTCTGACCTAGCAAGCATCTGGAACGGAGTCCTCTGAGGAAAATCAAAGACCTGAGGAAAAGCGTAGCATCTATCCCACAGGACACTATTAGCAGGTGTCCCTATTTGGTGACAGGTGTTATAATCTGTGAAATTCTGATTAAAAAACAGACCGAAGCCTTAGTTTAAAAAGAACCACCATAGCTGCAGTTTCTCGCAGAGCTTTCTCCCATATTACCTGTGTTAAGCATACGGATTCACCTATCAGTTCTTCCTACACCAGCACCCACATCTCAAAAGTCCTTTCTTTTCTACAGAGTCCTTCATAGCTTGCTGAGGGCGTTGCAGTTCCTGCTCGCATCCCCAGCGTTGGTACCTGGGAGGAACACCGTTCAACAGTACCCAGCTTTCAGCAAAGCTGCCCATCCACATTCAGAGAGAGGCTGTCTGCAAAGGCGAAGTAGCTGAGGTTGTAGACAAATCTTCCCAAGTAACTAAACTTTCAGGGCTTTTCTCAGACCTGTGCCTTCCACAAAGAAAATGTCCGCAAGTACAAAGCTGTTTCTGACTGTACAGTGCAGAGAGAAAGCATTTATGCTTCCTCTCCTACCTCCCTGCAAAAATTCCTCAGGCCAGCTCAAAATCTCACTTCCTCTTGACCTGAAACTTCCTCATTATCCAGCCTAAGCTTTCTGGTGACCCATTCAAACCAAGTCATTCTTCTCCTCCATTTCAATGACTTTTTTTTCTCTCTCCTTGGTGTTAAACCTCAATATATTTACAGAGACCGAGAGCATACCCTCTCAGTTTTCATTCTGCAAGCTAAATAAGCCACGAACTTTAGATTCTATCATTTGATAGTCTTTTCAGCCCTTTGATCATCCCAGCAAGCCCCTTCTGCACCTGTTTTGGTTTCAACTCATCTTCTTTAATGCAAGTGACCAACTGCATTTTGCATTTAGACTGAATCCTACCTATCTGTATGCAGTGGCACCGATAGAGCTCTCCCTGAGCCCCACGTGTAAACATTTTGGGCACTTCATGTCACCAAGTCCCTTCTGTGAGGCTGCCTTCCGTGCTGAAAATACTTCCCAACTTTGCAACAATTTCAATAACACTCTACAACTTTTTTTTATGGCAAGATGTTTAATGCCCCTAATAAAAACAGGGAATAAAACCAGCTCAAGGACCAATCCATAAAAACTCCACTAATAGCTTCACTCCAGTCTAATACCTTTCAACACTCCCCATAGCTGTCTTCTCTTCAGTTTTTTCACCATCTATCATACAAATCTTCTATTAACATCCGTTGGACCCACTGTAGCAAATGCTCTCTTCTGCAGGTCATACCTAACACAGCCCTGCTGATTAGCACCACCTTATTTCCCATTTCTAGAAAAAGAAATTCCTACCAAAAATAAAATACTAGGCTTGGCTGAAACTATTTATCCAGCTTCAGTTAACTCATCTTGCACATAATTCCAGGTCCTCCTCTAGTCTTTCATTTAAAAGCGTGTCCCCTCACCCCAAGCACAACTCGAGTCGGACTGACAGCCCTCCAGCTTCCTCAGTCGTGCCCCCAAACACACAGAAACCGCGTGGCCAGAGGGTCCACAAACACTCGAGGCTGGTGAACGCCTGCATTGCCTCGGAGAGA
Source organism: Phaethon lepturus (assembly GCF_000687285.1). Classification (NCBI taxonomy): domain Eukaryota; kingdom Metazoa; phylum Chordata; class Aves; order Phaethontiformes; family Phaethontidae; genus Phaethon; species Phaethon lepturus. The sequence continues at coordinate 12,496 of NW_010545028.1, forward strand.
AGCAAACTCTCCCTCGCCCAGGCTTGCTCCCACCTTTGCACCACATCTTGCAGTGACCCAGGAGGGAAACACTGTGGCTGAAGACAGCCCTTCTGCTTGGTCAGATTGTTTTCTAGTCCCCTGCTTCAATTCACCGGGCAGCAACAGAAACGTGTGTCAGCAGAAGGGAGGGGATGGATGGTTGGAAGGAAAATAGCCACTTCCTTCAGCAGTGGTGTCAGCTGCCCCTGCTCCCTTTGTTCATCACACGACAGGGGATCCCCCAGCCCCATGTTACCACCCCAAGGAGTCTATCAGAAACACTGGCTAGCCCAGTTAGCAGCCACGTTCAGGCTATACTGCATTTACACTCCCGTCTGAATACACTGTGTTTGTAAAGACTCCTGCTCCCTTGTCATTTACATAGCTTAAAAAGTTTTTGCCTTATATTTTAGTATACATCTCAGGGCCCCAGTCAGCTTTATTGCAGCAATTTCCATTTCATCCCCGTGCTTCTGCGCCTCTTAAGACGCGTGCTTTTCTGCAACCTGCTCTTCTCACATTCCTCACAAACCCTCTGCCAAGTGCCCACAGCCTATTAGTCTCCAAACCCTTCCCAGCAGTTTCACCCTTGCTGGGATACCATTTGCACAGGATTTCTGCATCTCGGATGAAGTTTCAAGTTTCCTTCACATTCAGAGCCATAAGCACCTTGTTGAACTGGTCCTCTTCAGACCTCAAAATTTGCCCTTTCAAATTAGCTACAGGCCTGCTTCTTGCAACTCTTCTGCTTAACACGGATTTACTCAGGAAGACATGAGTCGCAGTTACTGCTAAAAGACATCACAGGTTTTTGATCACAGGAGTGCCAGGTTTTCCAGAGCAGTGCCGCTTGCGCAGAAAGCCTGACCGCTCCTCGCAGCTCAGCCGCTCCACCATTTGTACTGTTTACCAAAAGGCACTTCTATTATTTTACACACAAGCGGAAGGGTGTTAAACCTGCTGCCGTAGCCGTTATCCCTCCTGGGATTTGACCACTCAGCCTAGAAGTCTGTGCCTTCACTCAGGCAAACTGCATTTCATTCTCCCTCCAAAAATTGTTGTGCACTGCAACTGTCCGGTTTCCAGGCTCACCTCAGCCACAGGTGCCTGCATGTACCATGATGGACAGATAATACAGATTATTTAAAAAAAAAAAAAAAAAAATTGATCAATCTGAAGCATATGGAATTGCTTTAGATTGGAGGTGTTTAACACTATCAGGAAAGTGTGAATGATACTGCATGGTAATTTATTTATCTGTCCTGTTCTTAGATCTCTGTAATGACCATATACTTGGCCCAAATGCCGTTCCCAACATGCACCTTCAACCTGTTTTTTTCTTCATGTTGTTTCTGTGCACCTTGACCTACCATTTGAAGGGCTGAACAATTCCCTTCCCTTGTTTTCACAGGGACATAAAAGATACTTTTTGAATGCAGGAAAACCAAATCCTTACCTACACCAAGCAATTTTCAGTAAACGGAAAAATTGTCCCTTTTTTGTCAAAAAAATTTCTGTTCACCCATCTTTGTAGCTGCATAGTCCTTCCAGGACTGTGGGGGCCCAAACGAAGCACAGAATGCTGCAGGTGCAGCCCTGCTGGGACAATAGAGGCGTATCGTCACCTCCCTGCACACTTACTGGGAAAACACGTTTCTTCAAGGACAGTACTCTCCCTCTCTTTCTTCCTCCTCCTCCTCCCACTCCCCAGTAGTTTTAGGAGCAAAAGGCAGGTTTAGTGTCCCAAAAACATTGCGACAAACAAATTTTCAGTTAATTTTTTGAAGGACAGCAATTTATTACCGTGTTATAAGCAGTCCTAAATCTCACTTTGCTGCACACACCCTGTAAGTCTGAAAGCCAGAGGTGAGGAGCCTCCCTCCCTGGCTCCAGATCTGGGCTCTTCAGCTCTGCCCCAGCTGCCCTGTGGGCACACGAAGCCTCTCTCTCCCTCTACCATCCCCTCTCCTTCCAAGCATTCCTAGCCCTCTTCTCCCTCCCCAACAACTCCACCATCTCCCTTCCTGCCTTCCTCCTCCCTGCTGCACAGCTCCCCTTGTAGCTGCTCCCGATCTTCCAACTCCCAATTTTCCTCCTGAGTATCCAGCCTGAGCTGCCTTTTGCCACCTGTCAAGGACACAAGGAGCAATGGAGACATCAGCATTTCATAGAATCATGTTTGGGTTGGAAGGGACCTTTAAAGGTCATCTAGTCCAACCCTCCTGCAGTGAGCCGGGACACCTTCAACTAGAGCAGGTTGCTCAGAGCCCCGTTCAACCTGACCTTGAATGTTTCCAGGGATGGGGCATCTACCACCTCTCTGGGCAGCAATGTTTCACCACTCTCATGATAAAAAATTTCTTCTTTATATCTAGTCTGAGGAGTGGGTCAGGTCTGTGTCCATGGGAGATTGGTGGGGCAGGGATGCCAGCAGTGGGATGTAGCACAGTTCTCTATGGCAGGAGAGTCTGGGACAGTGTGAGCAGCTGAGGTGAGGGTGCCCCATGGTCCTGCTGTGCTCGAGGTAGCACAGGACTGCCTCAGAGGACAGCCTGCAGTGAGAACGATGGGCACCCCATGGTGTGGGTGCTCATCACTGCCTGCCAACTGTGAGTGCCAACTGTCGCTATTCCCAAGGGCAGCGGTGCAGGGCAGCCTGCGGGTGGGGACAGCCCACGAAGGCAGGAAGGTCGTGGAACTGATCAGAAAGACCTCCATGGCACAGCACCAAGGAGCACAGCTAAGACACGTTTGCTAACACTCTTGCCAGAGGTGTTGGCAAGAGTCGTTTGGCACTCGGGAAGGAAAAAGGTCTTCGTGTCTCGTCTTAACACCCTTCGGGTCCTGTCTGTAGTTTGGATTTTTCCTCCTCTCCAGTGACAAGCACAGTAGCTGTTGTGAAACATGATGAGTCATAGCTGCAGCCTGCAAGGGGAAGGCAAGGTAAGGGAGAGCAGGAACAGAGCGAGACGGGAGGGAACGCTGCCGTCACTAACCAGCCTCCAAGTCATCACTACCACTGGCTTCACTGCAGTACCACATACATCTATCTTCAGCTTTCCCTGGCTAAATCCGTGGGATGAGGAAGAACTTGAGAAGAGCCACGCCATGTTATACGTTGCAGCCTGAGAGCAGCGTGAGAATCGCTGTGCTCTTTTAACCAGAAGATGCAGTAGGAACTGCTCCCTGTAACGGTGGCAAGTTGGGAAGAGTTTGTCAGGCAGCTAATCTAGGAGGAAAGCAGCACTCTGAGAAGGCCAAGAGGAACGTGTCTGGATCAAGATACGCTGAAACTGCCTTTACTGTTGCCTTTCATGAAAATTGGCAGCGATAGCCCATCCTGGCTGCTCTGCTTCGCCATATGTCCCATCTCCAGTGGCACCACAAATATGCTGAGAAAAATCTTCCCGTGCCAAATGTTTCAAAGACAAATATAGACAGATAGAAGTCTTTTAGGTCGCCAATTTGATTCACACCTAACGTATTTTTCACGCAGTAATTTGAATATAAATATGATAGTGTCATAGACACAGGGCATCTATTCCGGCAGCATCAAGTGCTGCAGTACTGAATGCCTTCAGAAACACACCTGCTTATATCCACAACGCTGATGTAGAGAAGGACCAGGTATTTCTTGTGTTGTTACTCAGTTGTGCATGGGAAACAGTTTTCCCACCTTAAAAAACACGTTCAGAGGCTCGTAAGCATACCTGCTCCATGACAAAGCTGGTGCTATTCACGGCCCTTAGTGAAGAAACCAAATCAGAGGGACCCACCTCCCAGCACAGGCAGCACAAGGACAACTTACTGGTGCTACAGAACAGTTCAACTCACATGACTGCTCCACTTAATTCAGGTGAAAAACTTGAACCTCACTCTATCACCTATCAGCCTCAAAACTAATTTCATTTAAACTGATCTTCTCTCTTGCCAGAAAGATAATTCTGTGCTGGATTGTGCCTTGCTTCTGGTTCAAACTGCAACATTTATTCCCAACAGAAAACTTCATTTTCAATTAATTGCCTTTTTTTTTTTTGAACAAAACCAAAAGCAAAACACGGTCTCTTAAAAATGTCCAGCGAATTCTACATAAAAATCTGCTCTGAGGCCTGCTTATCTCAGTGTTTCTACAAGCGCTGACAGTTGCTGAAATATAGGCACTAGGATTGCTAGTGTTGACAAGGCTTTAAAGCATCATCACACTGAGTAGCCATTAGAGGTTATATTTCATTGGAAGTAATGTAATTCAATTACCATCACTCTTTAGTGTGTCCCATCTCTGGAGGCTGACAATAAGCCATATCATCCATCAGATTTTAACCTGAACTTTGCATTCTGGCCCTATAGATTGCCAGTTCTCCATTATGAATGGCTTCATATTTTTAGTGTCATTTCTTAGGGAAAGGAGGTTATCCAATTATATTGTACATCCATCTGCCTGCCTGCCTGTCCTTAGCTTTTCAACCAGTTTCAATCAGGAGGCAAAGGTCTTCAAGAAAATGAAGTTCCTATCAGTTTTGCAACTAATCAGAGGCAGGGTAAAGAAGAGAAATCATTTGCACGTCCCACTTGGGAGTGGTGATCTTTGTAATCCCTGCAAAGTGACAACCCGGTGAGCATGGACAGCTAACGCTGTCTCTTCCTCCATGCAAGAAACACAAAAGGCAATTTGTGTTCCTGCAGGGACAAAAGGTCAGGGAGACCCATGTCTTGGACTGTGAGACACAAACCCTTAGGAAAGAAGACTCTTTTAGAACTGCTGTTCACAGAACAACTATTTTATTAACATGGTGAGCATAGTAATTTACAAAGAATTTCTTCTGCATATTTCTTCAGCAAAGAATGTTTTGAGTAGTTCACTCTGACAGTCAAACATATTGAAGTCAAACACAAAATATAAATCACACAGAAAAGTGATGTAACATTTGCTTTCCCAAGTCTATGCATTTAAGTTCTATCAATAACTAGATTTTCTTTTTCTGAATATCTGAAGTGTACAGCAACTGATTCACTATGTTTATGTGTTTAAATGATTACTCTTACTAATGATTATCAACATTACTGATTCATATTACTGTTGTTGTTCTGCCTTTTTGCTGCCTAACTGAACCATAAACGTACTCATGACTTCGCCCGTTCTTTATCCCATTTATCAGCTGCACAAAGATTATGACTTACGACAATTTACTCACTACTCACAGGCAACTTGTTTACCTCTGTCATGGCATGCATTCCCCTTCTCTCTTCCTCTCCATCCTTCCAACCTTTTCCTCCTCTATATTACCATTTATGCTAAAACCCTTTTCTTTGGCCTTTCACACTCACTGGTTCTCACCATCTGTGCAACTCCCCTTCTCCCATGTCCACATATTCTCCATCCCAGCCTTGCCCCTCAATTCTACCGCCTCTTTTTCTGCCCCCCACATACACTGTCATGTTCTGTACATTCTGACTGCCTCCCCTAGCCTGCTTGTTGCTCAGAAGACCGTCCTCTTCCCCCTCTACCTTCCCTCTCTCACACAAAATGTTATTAGAAGAGGATTAGTGAACCTGGACACACCCATAAAAACACTTCTGCGGGACCTTCCTGGTCTCGCTTCCTCACGCTCCTCCATGGATCACATATATGGAAGCTGGACTTCCCTCTTACTCCTTCTGTTTTCACCTGCCCACTGATCACCGCCTTCTCATGTCTCCTCCCACTCTCACTGCTGTCCCACTCCGTTCCCTGCCTGTGCTTTTCCCAGTTACCGTTACTCCCCTCTGACACAGGTATCTTCAGCTACACCCAAAGCCACTCTCTATCACTTTAACTCCTTTTTGAGAGTCTCTCTCTGCAACAATTTACACCATCAGTCAACATCGTCACCTTCTCATCCGTGCTTCTAATGAACCCCAGTGAATACACAGCCTCCCTTCACTTTAGACATTTGCTTAAGCCTTCGAGCCTGCCATCCTCTTCCTCAAGTACAGCTGCTTCCCCAGTCCTTGTCAGCTTCGGAGGTTGACACTTTACTGCTAGAAGAGGTTGCCTTCTACTGTTTGGGGAGTTACCTCCTCGATTTCAGATTGCCCCTGCCCACGATCTACCCAGGGTGTGAACCCCAGTGCAGGTCAGATGTCTCAAGTATTCCCAGGCAGGGTCCCCACACACCCACACGCTGCTCTGCTGCAAGGCAGCTCATGCTGCCGAGAACAGTCACCCATCAGCTGCAGGTGGGCTGCTTCGCCAGCCTAACTCCCACATCTCAAATACCAAGTTTTACTCCTCTCCCACATCCGTTACTCCCTCCTGCTGCATTCCTCAGGGAGCACCAGCTGAACTTTCAGGACAAGACCACCAAGCTTCTTGCCCTCATTCCTATACTTTTTATAACTTTTGTCCACTCCGATTTCTCATTTCCTCATCCACATACGCCACCCTTTACATCCCCCTCTACTTTCTGTTGTCAATTCCTAGAAAGCTCTCTGCCTACGCACAAAAGATAGGGACTTTGTCTTGTTTTAGGTCTCTACTGAAAGGACGTGTTTACAAATCTTACAGTGCATCCTTTAGTCTTCAGTGACCAGCTCTGGCCATCAGTCTCCATTGCTTATATCTAAATTGTTGTCCGTCCGCATTATTCCTCATTCCTGATTTCGTCACCTTTTCCCTCTCCCGTATTCGTTATACCACCCACAGGGTCTTGTTTCGAATCAGACTGCAAGATATTTAGAGCAGAAACAGTGCCTGTACAGCACCTGGGGGGTGCAAGAGAGGCTTGTAGGACATCACAAGTATTTTTCCCACAGAATGTAAGGATCATGACTGCCCAAGGCTAGTGGGAACTTACCGAGCCGTACAGTTCCCCTTTCTCATTCATTCCAAGGTAGAGTCCACTGTCGACTCCTCGGATGCTGACCAAGCCCACTGCTATACTGATAAATTCCAGTATACCTATAAAATGCAGGAAAAAAACAAACAGTGTAGATATTGTTTCCATTGAAAGATACTTCTTTGCAGATGTGACTGATTCCTGCCCGACAAGAAGCTATTTTCAAAAGCGTTTTCCCATTTTGAGAGTTGTTGGGAGGAAGATGAGGAATGAATGAATGTATCTTAAAGTATGGTACTTGAACAGTGAAGTCCTTAAAAGATTACTCTCAATCTTTCTCATGTAAACACAGATCTAAAGCTCACTCATATTCTGATTTGCACAACATATAATACATTCAAGCTTTTAATATACACAAGCTTTTAGATTGCCAAAATTAGCAGTATTAAAGGACCCATGAACTTTGTCTTGCAAAATAAATTCTGAAAAAATACATTTGAATCAGAATTGCCCAATGAAAACAGCGTTACACATGGAACCAAAAGATCTACTTCCAGGCAGCAGTGCATTAGGAATATGGGGAAATATTTACTCACAGTATTATCTTCCAGAGGGTTGAGAAATGAAAATCTTTAGTCCAGAGTCTCACACATTTCTGTCTAGATAGTAACCGTTCTCTCTGGTGGGTTATTTATTACTCATCTCAAATTCGAGAATTAAAATATTCTAAACCCAAGCAATAGTGTATAAATGATTAAGTCTTCCCGTGCACGTAACAGCAAGCTCACGCAGACGTTTGAGCACTAGAGATAAGAATGTTGTGCAGAGAAGCACCGCTTCTGCAAAGCTCCTAGGTTCAGCATCAATGTGCACAGTACAGCAAGTATCTGCATCAAGTATCAGCTCATCTGGTTCTGAGGGTTTGGGGTTTTTTTTGGCAGCCTGCCCTGCAAATTGCTTACCTCTTCAATGAGGATGCTACCAGCCAAACCTTGCATAAACCTAGAAGTCTTGTGGAAAAAATGGAAATTGTTTCCTATCTGGGAGCGCTCGTGCAAGACCATGATGATCTCACAGGAGTTATCCAGCAACGCTCAGAAGCATGCTGCTGCATCACGCTACTTTCTGAGCCACAAAATAAAGCACAGGGTAGCATGTTCGATATATTTTGTGAATTTTCACGTCTCAGCACACCACGTAACTATTTTTAAAGCTTACTGCAAGCTATACTTACATGAAATAATAAAATAACAGTATAGTATGTGTTGAGCCTCACGTGGCCAATAAAAAAGCACTTTTGTGGATTTTTTGAACAATTAATTTGGCATCTTCCACAAAATAGTTGTGCACTAATCAATAACAGGCATGAATGACATAAATCTAACACAGCACAAGTTCAAGCCAATAGGGAAAATTTATGGCCAGGCTAATGTAAAGATGAAATGTATTCCCTGCAAGGGACTATTGATCATTACCTTATATATTATTCAGTACTACAAACACCATAGTCTTATTGTTTTGATAACCCTGTTTGAAGGCCTGGGCATCCTAAATTAGTCTCTACATACGCAGAAATAAAAAATACTGAGAGGAAATATTTAGTAATTGTGGAAATTTTTTTAAAGTAATAAAAAGTGGTAGCATGCTGTTTATCCATTATATCTAGTATGTCAGATACAATCGATCCATTGAAATAGTTTAAACATTTCCATTATATCTGGACACACAATACTTCCAGATTTCTTACTAAGGCTTTTTCTGCAAAGCTTTTACCAAACTATCATATTACCTGATACATATTACCAAGCAATTTTAACTGACGTTAAATTTTATGTTAAGTGTATTATACCATACTACAGATAAGTTAGTAAGTCTGGCACCTTTCACATCAGACTTTAATTGTTGTCCTCATTTCAAATATTTGAGCGCATGCTCCTTAGTGTGTCAAAAGAACAAAAAAAGCACTGTCACATCCTCTTGTAAGTGCAGAAGATGAATTTAAGGTACTTGGCAAAGAGCATCCACATATTTGAGATCAGAATAGAGACTTCTTCATTTGAAACATTCAAAAGCCTATTCACAGCAAGTTTTACATTACTGTTAAGTCCTTCAAGAGATTATCTGGGGCCAAGCATGCAGTCTTACACAAGACTTGCCAGTTTAAGGATTGCATGATTTGGCTCAACACTCCTGTGAATATTTTCACTCTATAGTTTCTATAATATACAGGTATTACTTAGGACTGAACAAGATCTTAAAATACATATTCCTCTTCAAAATGAGGCTGCACCAAATGAAAAATCAGGACAGCTCCAAACATTAAAAGCTAGGGCCCTATTTATAGCCAAAAATGGGGAAAGGGAGACAAGGAGAGAGGAAATAACTGTTTCAGTACACGGGATGCTGAGTATCTTGTGTCAAGACACTGAGCATTCTCCTTAATGAAACCACTTCAAGGCAGAGACCCACTCCTCCACAGAGAGGTTAGGAAGAAAGTTTTGGGGAAAGTTATTCCTTACATGTCCCCATCAGCCCATCAGGCACCTTTTTCCACATGATCTGATTTCGGTCATGCTGAACGGCAGCAGGA
>NW_010545028.1:21962-22334 GCF_000687285.1 Phaethon lepturus
CTTTTAAGGTCAGCTAGTCCAAGCCCACTGCAATGCGCCTGGGACACCAGCCTGGCCGTGAAGGCCAGCCTTGCTCTCCTGCCAGGCTCATAGGAGAGAGGAGGTGGGTCGTTCACTCAATGTGAAATTTTAACTTCCATCTAGTGTAGCTCTGGTGAAGAAATGACCTAGGGAAGCATTTGCCTTGGCTTTAAGCAATGAACATCCCTGCAACTACGCATCTTTTTGTTGTTGCTGGTCCACCCTTTGCACATGTTTGTCTTTGGCTATATACAGGCTTTCTTTTGTATGGCTGGATTGAAGCCGTTTAGCTTCCACTTAGCGTCCTAACACATCATCTGCGACAAGGAACACGGTAAACAAGCATCTCCG
>NW_010545029.1:0-383 GCF_000687285.1 Phaethon lepturus
GGGGCCCGGCGGCGCAGTCGGGGCCGTGGCGCTGAGACGGGGGAGCCGGTTGGACCCGGACCTCTTTTCCGCTCGGGTTTGCTTGTCCGCGAATAAACGGGACATATTGATGCCTCGGAGAAAGAAGCAGAATCAATCAGGACTTCCAAAGGCAGAATTTCTGATTGCAAGAGTGTTTAAAAATCCCAGAAGACAAATTAATATACTGGGTTTTTTTCCTTCAGTAAGCCTGACTCTGACTTAATCGCTTTTGGCTCTATCTATAGGAGCACCAGGCCTCTGTAGTTCCCAATTCCGACCCAGAAAAGGGCACGTTTGCATTTTAAAAACAGGATTATCTCTTTTTTTTTTTTTTTTTTAAACAAACAAAGGGACGGGTCGCC
>NW_010545029.1:434-1053 GCF_000687285.1 Phaethon lepturus
CCGGTTGAGCGCCCGGCTGCTCGGGGACGGCTGCAGGGACCCGGCTGGAGGGACCTAGGGGTGAGGCGGGGAGACTCGAGGGTGACAAGAACCCCCTGGGTAGGAACTGGGGATTTTTCTCACCCGGATGCTTCAGTTTGCTGGGAAGTGCTAGCACAGGCTGGACCAGAGGCCGCTCGCTGCTTGAGGCAAAGTCTATCAGGTTTGAGTCCATCAAGCGGAGCTGCTCCGGATTTCTTGGCCCATTTCTAAGGGCGAGCAGGGTTTTTAAAATGTACTTGATTCCTCGTTTATATTTCCCAGGTATCCCCGTCCACGAAACACACCTTCTCCTCAGCACCGAGCAGCTCATGTCGTTTGTGTTTTGTTTTTGTTTTTGTTTTTTTTCACGAACATGTCTTGTTCCTAAACGTGGGGCGTTCTTCCCCATTTCTCCCCCAAAAAGGCACAACGGAAACGACCCTCAACCCCTCAAATCCCTCCAGCCCCACGGCCAAAGCCCCGCTTCTGTTCCCCCTGTCCCTGGCTTTTGCTGCAGCCGAAGTAACGCAGACATTACCCCCTCCTCGCTATAGCCGGGCCGCGTCGGAGCGGGGTCTTCCTAGAGGTGCCAGTCGCT
>NW_010545029.1:1097-3397 GCF_000687285.1 Phaethon lepturus
CGGCGCCCCCGGGAGCTCGCAGCAGCTCCCCCTCCTCTCCATCACGGCGGGGCGGCGACCACCAGAGCCCCCATCCAATTTCCAAGTCCTCGCTAATCCGGCAGTGCAAACAAGCGCTGTGGGCTCTCTACTGTAAACATTGCGCACTGGCCTAAAATATGCACGATATTAAATTCATAATACTGTTATGTCAGCAATAGACGGTAATATGTGGATATGGAAACCAAAACAGCCAAGCAATAAAGTCAACTCAACCTGGGCTATGCAAACAGGCTCTGTTTTGAAAAAAACACCCCATCCTATTTACCAGAGACGCTGGCTGAATCCCGGCAAGCAGGGTCCCTGTCGCTGCTCCAGGGGACCCTGCTCGGCTCCCAGGGCCGGGGCAGGCGCTCCGCGGTGGACGCCCCTGCGCACCCTTCGCGACCGCGGAGGGGCAGGAGGAGACGCTCCCCGGGCACGGACCGGCTGCGAAGCGCTCGGAGACGAGCAAGTGACAGCAGAGGCGAAATCAGCTGTCCGGTTTTTAGGGTTGGGGTTGATTTGGATTGTTGTTGGTTTGTTTGGGTTTTTTCTGGTTTGAATAACTTCCCTTTTTCACCTTCCTTCCGAGCTCTCAGAGCTGGAGGTTTCGTCTCTCTCACACCCGGGGGCTGTCCGCAGGCTGGGACCCCGCGGAGGGTACCGTGAAAAGAAACAGAGGCAACATGCGCCCTACGTGTAGAAAAGGAGAAGAAGGCGGGTTAGCGTATCTCTCCGTGCTTTCTACAACGAAAATGTGATGGCTGGTCTATATATTATATAAAACCCCAGAGAGCAGAGCAATCAAACATCACTTCCACCGGAAAACCCCACTCGCTAGACACTTCCCTGTTTCAATCCCACTTTCTCTCGCTTTGCCTGTGGATGGACTAATCCCTGTTTAAAACCGATGCCTCTTCCTCAGGGATATCGGCAAGAATACATGCTCCGGGGGCTGGGGAATGGGCCCTTACATCTGCGCGGGGCGGGGGGGGACAAGGCGCCGCGGCAGCGCCGGAGCTTCGCGGAGAAAGCTCCGCTCCCCGCGGAACTCCGCGGCCTTTGGCGCTAAGATTAAAGGGACAGAGGGAGAGAAAGAGAGAAGGGAGAATACCTCTCCCTCCCCCCCCCCCCAAATGCAGTGAGCTTCAGCTCAGAATAATAAAGCTGTCTCAATAAATAACATGCCTGTGTCTGTCAGTAGCTAGTTTATTTGCGTTTTTCGCCTGGTTTGTTTATACTAGTGCCCCCTCTCTCTTGGGTGTCTTTACAGCTCAACAAGCAGGTATTTATCTCCAGTTCCAACCCTGAGTTCTCAGAGAGACCAAACTTTAAGGTTATTAAAATTTCAATCATATTTATTTATTGCAGAAAAATAATATACAATGATATTTACAAAACAATCATAAAAATAGGAATGCATTTAGACACCGGATCTATTTGCATTTTAACATGGGTCATCAATAAATAAATAAAATGTTTATTTTTTTCTCAGAGGAAAAATAATAATAATAAAAAAGTTAGGAACCGGGTATATAACAACTTGAGCCCAGCTTATTCCCCCCTAAAAAAAAAAAAGTTTTCATCTCTACAGGGATATTTTTTGGTTGGTTGGTTTCATTCAAGAATGAAGAAAGTCCACAATAATGTATTTCCTTTCATCAGTGTCTCATAGGCACGACCTCTTGGGAATGCATGCAAAAAAAGGCAAATTAAAAAAAAAAAAGTTAAATTCCAACATTCTTCGTCAAAATAAAAAAAAAAAAATCGAACGATTCAGACTTCTATCAGAATGCAGAGATGTGTGGATTGTACCGACGCCCAAAGGGTAGCCACTGTCCAAAGCCCTTGTCTCTTTCTCTTTCCTTAAGTGCTCCCCACGCCCTGCTTTGAATTTGGATATTGCTCTTCTAATTTCCAAGAAATCCTTGGTACATTTTTTTTTAGACAAGACCAAAAAATCGTATCCAACTTCAGAGTCTCTAGATTGTCCATTTTCTCCTTCTGTGGGAACAATGTCATCTGCAAAAACCCAGAGAGGGCGGAAAACTCGTTACTGAAATGAAAGATACACATACATCTACCTACACCTCTCTGTCTCTGTAAATACACGCGTGGGGCATGAAGAGTGCAGGGAGAAACGCGCAGGCGGTGCGGTGACAGGGTGACACCCCGGCCCGGCAGCCCGCGGCCTCAGAGCCCAGGGAAGGGGGCTGCTGGGGGGGTGGGCAGCGCTCCTCGAGAAGCACACAGGCGGGCACGGATTCGCTCCGAAACAC
>NW_010545030.1:0-264 GCF_000687285.1 Phaethon lepturus
GAGGAGGAGGAGGAGGAGGAGGGCAGGAGGAGGATGCTGCAGCACCTGGGTTCGCTGGCCCTGCGTGTAATAGGAAACAACGGGGGCCACAGGGGACGCGTTGCTCTTTTCCACCTACATGTTATTCCAGCCATAAATCCGAGTGACAAGCTTGAACTTTTCTCAATTGACATGTTTACAAGGGAAGTCCGCATTTGACAGGAAAATTAAGCATATCAATCACTTAACGAGCTCGTTAATGAATGGCTCTCAGATCTCTCTGAT
>NW_010545030.1:402-686 GCF_000687285.1 Phaethon lepturus
CATTTTCTCCAGCAGACCCCGGGTTCCCTTTTCTGTCTTCTGTTTTCTCTTTCTTTCTCTCCCCTTTCCCCCACCAGAACAAAGAGCGCAGATGCGGGCTCGGGGCCCCTCACACCCACTCAGACATATGGAAGCGATCTCCTCTGTCTTTGTAATTACACAGGAGCTTGCTTTTCAATGGCTCCGCGTTTTATTGCACAGAAACCAACCTATTCCTACATAAAACATTTTTACGGCTTCTCCTCTAGGGTCTCCTTGGCCAGGGCCCGTCAGGTACAGGAGCG
>NW_010545031.1:0-24490 GCF_000687285.1 Phaethon lepturus
GGGTTATTGTGCTCTCCATCCCCATCTTCCTTGTCACAATTTCCCTGCTTTCTCTTTCTTGGTTACTGTGATGCCATTTTAGCAACAGTAGGTGAGGTTGGCTACCCCCATCCTCAGCTGGTAGGAATCCAGTCAGACATTGATTTAATCAAAAGACACTGCTTACATCAGTAATGAATTTCTATTTTAGAGAAACTTAGCAAATCCTTCTTCCTCCTGTTTTTCATGTTTATGGGAAGCCTGAACATATTTATGAATGAAAAAAAAAAAAAAAAGCAGCCATATAATAGAGATTTTATGAGGGGAGAAGTGGGAAGTGAGTCAGGCAGACCACCTGTAATACATGCAGAATTTGCTAAGAAACATTATCTATACAATAAGGTGGTGTAATCCCTCTGAAACGGATCTCGCAGTCCTGCACTGCTGCTCTCCCTCACGCGACAAGCAGGCAGTCTCTGTGGCTTCCAGCTCAGCCCAGCATCCACCACGTGCATCTCTGCTGCAGCCATTGCGGCTCTGCTGAGGGGCAGAACCTGTTGGTGACAGTAACTGACAGAGGAGCATCCAGCGCAGGTGCGACATTTGCTTTGCCCTTCATGTGAAATGTGACCGTGCTGATCACGCTGCGGGGGATAACGCTGCCTGCTGCTTTGTCAGTCCGTGACCCAGGTTTTCCTGCACAAGCACAGATGCGCTGGAAATGCTTTTAGCCCCAATGGGGAAGGTTTTCTTGCATGCACATCATCGATGTTACTGGTACTGGTTTGGTAAGGAAGGATGTTTTACCAAACTAGAGGTTGTGGAATATAACTAAGGGGCTTGGCCTTCGCAGCTGCTTTATTACAGTATTATGCCTTTGTGGGACCCTTTCCATTTCCCTGTATTAAAGCACTTTGAAGCACTTGGTAATTATTATGTCCTCAGAATGATTTTTACTGCCATTGTACTGGTAAGGGTGCTGAGGCACACGGAGATCAAGTGATATGTCCAATATTCCACAGAAAACCTGTGGTAATGGGTAATATATTTCCTCCAGGGTCCTTGATCAATAAATTACAGAAAGAGGATCTGATCAAGGGAATTGGGAATTATGTTTGTGGTTTGTTTTGTGGATTTGTGATGGCTGTGGGCGGGAGTAGAACTACAGACTTAAATAGATGCTACCTAAAGCAGTCAAACAACCAAAGGCTTAAATATTCTGAATAATGACCCATTCCCTTTCAGATCCTCAGTGCTGTTGTCAGTGTCATAGACAGCAGAATGCAACAGCCAGACTGCCTAATTCAGGCTACTAAGTCAGGCATTACACTAGCTAAAATTGGTTACTTAGTCCCAGCAGGGAGATTTGGAGCCAAATTACTCAACCTGTGGTCCACAGATGGCTGGCAGTCCACAAAACATCAGGCAGTCCATGAAAACGTTTCAGCTCTAAAACAGAAACCCTCATACAGGCAGTTTTGTCAGTTATATACTAACTGATTAATCAGGTGATACCATTTTTACTACATTTTTTAGTTACAAGTTTTGTAATTATAGCTACTGAATTACAGTTTTGTAAAATATTAACATTTCAACATTTTACCAATTCCACGTGACTTCTTATTTGTCGTACATCCTTAAGCAACAGTGGGATATAAAATGAACTGTATGCTTCTTTCAAAGGGTCAGGTGGTCCAGTGAATAGGAAAGGTTGAGAAACTCTCTTCTGTGCTCTTATTGCAGTTAACAGGGGTAGACAGACATCTCTAAGGGGCTTCCATTAAAGGTAATATGTTGCATAGAGAGCTGTCTGGTCAAGAGGAAATGCTTGGTACAGGGAGGACAAAGGGCATATAATCATGCCTACTACTTCATGAGCAGTTGCTTTGAAGTACTAAGCACTGCATTTGCCTTTCTGCTTCCATGCTTTCAGCAGACAGAGGTGGTATCTTGGGAACTTTCAGGCTAATCATAAAGATAGGTGAAGACTTGAGTGCTGCAGAAGTATTGGCCAGTTAGGGTTGCTGTAGAACCTTTATATGCCAAAATTTCTTCAATGTTCTCATTAGGTAGCTAGGATCTGAGTCTAGATTTCCTTTTGTTGACTTGTCCACTTGACTTGGTAAGGGTCACTCAGCAGATTTCAGGTAGGTCTTTGGAGATGAAATGACTCAACGGAGGGATACATCCATGTAGTCAGACTCTTTGCAAGCAAAACACTTATATGGCAAAATCTCACTTAAATCACGTGTGTTGTTGAAGTTAATCACATGCTGCTTTTTGCAGAGGAAGGTGTCACATACTTTTGTTATCACTCATATGCTGTTTAGATTGTAAGCTCTTTTGGGCAGGAAGTCTTATTTAGTATTTTGGATTTTACAGCACCCGAGACAATGGGGTTCTGTCTCTAGTTGGTTCTCTTAAGTTCTGTAGTAATATAAAAATAAATAATGTATAAATAAATGCAACTGCCTTCTAGGTTAATCATTTATGAGACTGATCCTGTGCTCCTTGGTAATTTCTTTGTGACACTATTACTGGTACAGTGTTCGTGTTCTGTTTTGGCATTTCATATGCATGTAGATTCCATTACAAGATTCATGCTCTGAGGAGCTCCTAGTTTAAACTGATGAAATACAGGCAAAACAGATGGTGAGCGGAGTGGTGAGAATGAACTAGAAGAAGCGACAAAAAGGAAAACTGTACTTTATCTTTTCATGACTTGTGTGTTTCTGAAGAGAAGGACTGAGAGAACAGGACATGCCTGCTCATTCTGCAGGCAGGACCCAGGAAGACACTCCAGATCTGCGGCGGCATGCCAGAACTAGAAGCATGGGTGATACTTTCCCAAGCTTCATATGCAGAACCACTCCATCTTTTGATACGAACAGCGTTATCTCCTTAGTGGAGTACGCTGCTTTTTGTTTCTTGTAGACACATTTGGCAGTGATCCAGAGAGGGAAGACAATGGATTTTAATTTGATATGGGTGGTAAAGCAGCAACCTGCAGGCTGGTAAAATCTGCCACGTAGCCAGAAGAAGGGTGAGGATGGTACTGAAGAAGGAGAGAAGTCGGTTGTACACCAAGTAGAAATGAAGAGTAAGGATTATGTTTCAGAAGGGACACACGTGTATATGGAGGCAGAGGATTAGGGGTTGAATTGGAGATTGACTCTTGAGAGCAACAGGGGGACAGCTGGGGGCACTGGCCAGGTGTCATCCCTAGTAAAGATTTTATTTCTTCAAATGCTCCCTGCTTGCTTGGTGTGTCCGTTACTGCTAATGCACTAATTGCTAATAAATAAACAACCAACCAATTCCAAAGAAGGAGTCAATCAACTGGTCAATAAAGCTGCAGTCCGTCTTTCCCCTTCTCTCTCATGGAGCCAGCGGTAATCTTTTGCTTTCCAAAATGGCAAATTTTACAGGACAACAAAACCAGTATTGAAGAACCTATTTGTGAAGAGCTAGAAAGAATGCTCCTCACGTCTGGAATTTTGTGCCTTTTTGGATGGGTCCCAGGGATGCCAGGGCAATGTGTATAGCCTGCCTTTGAGTCTACTGGGCAATTCAATGGTATCTGCATCAACAAACAGTTGCAGCTTCTGCTCAAGAAGCACTTCTGTTGACTTCACGCGGTTGCTTCGTTTCATTCAGCTCAGTTGAGCTCATTTATTCTATTTCTTGCTTCCATCCTGTAAAGAAGTGTTTTTACAGGGAAGCCAAAACCTGACAGACATTTCTTGCCTCATGTTTTGGAGGGAGGCTTATGACCAATAACCGTCCTTGTGTGAGGGAGGAGGGAAGGACTTGTGCTGCAGATTTTGTGTGAGAATACTGAGAGCCTGGATTCAGCGGTGCTGCAGACTTCCTGTGGGAAGAGGGGAAGTTATTTATTCTTTCTTAATTTGGTACCCGTAAAATAGGCTTAGTGATAACTTCTATCCATCTAAGCTATCAGTTCTGCTTTACATGTGATAGACCCTGATGTGGGCATGAGGCACACTCTCTGGAGTAGAGTTGGATGGGTAGTGTAAATGTGAATTTTGAGATGAAATTTCCAAGCCAGTGGTCAGAAGTTCAGGGGTGCTCTGGGATGTTTTGTGTAGACCAGCCTCTTTTGTGGCAGAGCTATCCTGACTGTCAGTCCCTAAGAAGCATTCCTAGAGGAGTGAAACCAGGACTGTTAGATGGCATTTCAGGAGGAATACCCTTCTAGGGAGGATAGATGGGAAGCACCTGGTCAAGATTAAGAGCAGAGCAATCACAGGAAGATGACCTTCTCCTGTCATCACAACATTTCATGGCTACGTTTGTCTTGATGTCTTTGGCACAAATGCCCTAGCACTTGCTGTGGGCATGTGGGGAGAGCAGCTTACCCAGGCTACAGGTCACGTTAAACAGCTGTAGTGATAAGGTCACTGTTCCGCCTTGGGCAGTTCCCACAGGGCTGCTCTGGGCTGTGCTCTGCCTTGGGACCTTTCACAGGCAAGCAGTTTGAGGCCCTTGGGCCTCATCCTGCTCATGGAAGGGTTCTGCTTGTCCTGCTGCCTCTTCTGCTGGGGACTTGGGAGGACATGTTTCTATGCATGTCTAAACTTAGACGTACGAGCTACCCTTATTATGTAACCCACAAGAAACTATCCCCAGTGTTAGAGTTGCCTGAACACCATCTGGCTCCTAAAATCTACCTGCAGAATTCATGGTGACACTTGAAGGAGAAGATGGATGCTGGAGCTGCCATGAGGCTAAAAGGCTTTGGGTTTAGTGATACATTTCATGGGAAAAGATTGAGTGGTTTCACTGGGCTTGCACAGCTGGAGAATGAGTACAAGACTGGTGGCTATATGGAAGTTAATTGATGGTCAGTGTTTAGATTCCACTGAACAAGTCCCTGTGCAAAAAAACCCCACTATCCTAGATGGTATTTTTGCTGGAAATCACAGCAGAGAGGCCAGGGACATAACGGACACAGGCACCAAATGAGACTTTCTTGCTTCCAGATGGTCCACCTAGGTCTGAGTTGAAGCACATTGGCAGGGCAGCTTGGAGGCTCTTTGCATCTCCTGTGGCTTAATTGCACCTGTTTTGCAGGTGAACAAAGGATTCCACTTTCAAGGTTTATTGTTTTCACTCTGCTTATAAGGATTTAGGTCAAAGGAGAAAGATGTTGCTATTTAGAAATAACATCAATAATTAAATTGAGATACTTAGGGGAATATACCCATAAGGCTGGATTTGTTGAATTTAAGTAGATCATAATAATTTCCATGGCAACACACTCTGCTGTCCTATATACAGAAAGGGTCTTTCTTGTAGGATCAGATGCAGTGAGGAAGCTGTTATTTAAAACAGATACCGTAAAAACACAGACAATGAAATAAGAGTAAATAGTTTCCTGCTTAAATGTTGTCGGAATTTTCTTGTGTTTGTTATATTGTGCTAACCTCTTTTCATAGCTGTCAGGCTGCAAGCAGTCAAACCAATCCCTTGCTGACTAATGATTTAGGGAGAAACTGTGATCTAATGACCCTTTCTCAGGATATCATCTCTCTCTTATAGATGTATCAATATCTGTAGATTTATATAGCTATAAGCATCATGTATCTGTAACACAGACTACCATGGTAATCTTGAACAGGTCTACACAAATCTCTGTGCATTACTGCCTATACCTCTGTCTATGCTAGTAGTCTCCCATCTCACAGCACTAGAAAAAGCTTGTTTCATCAATATTTGGATAGCATTTTGAGATCCTTGTACGTGGTACAACAGCTGACTGTTAGATGGCAATCTGTAATGATGGCCTAGCACCTGAACACTTAGAGATAACTGACTAACCACCCATTTACTTAGAAGATTTGGAGATTCTTAGATCCAATATGAATTGCACCAACTCCTTTCCTCTAATCTAGCAATCAAGTAAGTGTATCATTTTATATGCTCAAAAAAGCCTTATAGGCATATGATCAGTTACAGAATCCTTGTGAAATGAAAAGTGATCATCCAAACAGAAAAGTTGGAATTTAATAGAAAAGTTCTCAATGTAACCTTCTAACAAAAACCCCACAGTATATGAGGGAAAAAAAAGCCAGTTCATATCTGGAATAATTGCAACTTCTCTGTTTTGTCAGTGGAAGTAGGCTAAGTGGTGCATTGCCAAATTTTAACAAGAACTGCCACAAAAATTTCCAGTCCAGGCTTGTGGTAAACCTGATGGATAAAGGGTGGATGTTCTGCAGACAGAGGGAATAAATAGCTGTAAAATGCTGATTCAATGCAAACCTCAATCATTTTCTCATCACTAAGGCACTACCAGGGCTTCAAGTCGTGTTAACTGCTGCAGCTCTGCTGATGTCAGTGAGTGGTGTAAATCTACCCAGGTCAGAATCCCAAGTTTGTGTTTGTAGCTCAGAATGGTGAGGGCCTTGTAGAGGGTGCCAGCTGGATCCTAAAAAATTGAATATTATATGACAGAAATTGGCCAGTTCAAGGTAACAGAGGACTTCTGATCCTTACGAGCCTCAAGTTAAGCTTGAGCGGTGACAGATTGAGGATAGAGGGCTCCCAAAGACGTGATTCTGTCAGGACAGTTACTTTATCCTTTCTTTCATTTTGGTATTGGGAACTTCATCACTAGATTGACATGTGGCTTCACCTGCACTTCAGCAACCAAAGCCAATCGAATGGGCCGTCCCAAAGCCTGTAATCAAGATCTCTCTGACCTCAGATTTGGAGCTCTCTAAGTTTCACTGTTGAGCTTCTCTCTAGTAAGCATGAATACCCATTGAATGCTGACCATGAAGAGCATGACCACCACCTCTTTAAATTCAATCTAAAGAATCCTAATGCCTTATTGCAGACCACCCAAGCACATATATTTTAAAAGCTACTTTACTCATGCTAGACGGGGAGAAACTCTGTCATCTCTCATGCTTCATCCCCATACCCTTAGGTGAAGATCTGTTACAGAGGGTGCAGCTAACCATGGCCTGCTGCCATTAGCTCTTAGCTTGCAGCCCTGATCCTGGCTATCTTAAATCCCTTTCAGTGCTGCTTTGCAGGCTTTCCAGAACTGCCAGTCCCAAGGGCTCTCTGACAGACATTTCCAGGGCCCCGGGGGATGTGACATACATGACTGATGATACAGACCTTATGCATATTTCTACAGATTATTCCTAGATCACTGCAGAATGAGCAGAGCTGGTTAAGAGACTGCATACAGCCAGAGTGAAAGATCTTGCCTGCTGCCCATGAGGCAGGACTGCATTTGAAGTACATAAATACTATGCCAGATTTTGCATGGTGCTGGAAACTGAACCAGTCTGCTTTCCTTGTGGTTTGTGTATGATTCATAGTGAATCTCATGTAAACCCACTCTGTAAAATATCTCTCTCTCCTCCCCACTCCCCTTTTCTCTCTAGGATTTACTTGTAGGTTAGATATTTTTCCTCTCTTTGCTATAGTGTGTCCTGAGGTGTTTGCACTCAAATGTGCTGTACAGTCACTGGAATAGCTCAGCATTCTTTTTCAATTATTATTCTGCTGAAGTTTGCAGATACTTGGCTGTAACAAATCAGATCCCTATTCAAACACTATTGTGTTTTAGGTATATTCTTGAAACCAAGAAACCTCACTCTGGGCAATCAGTCCATAAATGGCTGGAGTCTGTGAAGACAGAGTTCTCAAGGCATGTTTTATATAGCTACATGTTGTGTTTGAAACAATTAACCATTTCACTTCAAAATAGCAACGCCTTCTTTCTGGAGAGTGGCACTTGCAACACTGTCATCCTTCTGTGTGAGTCTCCTTGCCTAGGAAGGAGAACAAGCACTAGCCTGTGGCTTTTAAGCCAGCAGTATTACAATGAATAAGAAGTGATGGAAAAGCATACATAAGATAGCAGGCAGTGTGGGTGTTCCCACAAAAAGTACAAACTGCCTTCTCAAGCAGATGCTTGCTTAGAAATCTCTGTAATGGACTTGGAAGCATTGGCTGTCTTTCCCTTTGCTTTCCTCTAAAGTTATTTCTGTGAAGTCTCCATCTGGCTCTTAAGCCTCAGTTTATATTTCATTTTATATTTTGAATAGCTGCCAGCTGCAAGGTATATGCATGTAAGAGAAGGTGAGAAGGGAAAAGAGGTGAAGTCACTAAGCCAGAAGAAAGAGAAGAGGCAAAGCCTTTACTGTTCTGAATTGTAAAATGCACTGGCTTTTTATCCAAGCATGAAACAAAGAGGTATTCCTTATGGTGTAAGAATGGAGCTATGCCTTTGTCACAAGCTTTGATCTGAACACATTTGTGTTTGGGGAAATGCAGAATAGAAGAGACTGGTATGGCTTATCCCTTTTACTCTCTAATGGTCTCAGCCAAAGCCTGAAATTCAGTTAGGTATAAGTCTGGGAGAGATCAAAATTGAATGCAAATGGGAACATGACATCTTCTGTCAGAATGAATATCTGGGTAGCAATACTGCTGTCTCGAGGCATTAAAAAAACCTGAGTCAAATCCCTTCACCTTTGTGAGACTGGATTTAAAATCCTGACTTGTATAATATATGCATATATATATATATCTCTGTGCATCAGATCCTTTGATTTGTACTCTGAACCTGCAAGATTCACCTGCGTGCTCTT
This sequence comes from Phaethon lepturus, assembly GCF_000687285.1. Classification (NCBI taxonomy): domain Eukaryota; kingdom Metazoa; phylum Chordata; class Aves; order Phaethontiformes; family Phaethontidae; genus Phaethon; species Phaethon lepturus. Next base: position 8,616 of record NW_010545031.1, read on the forward strand.
TTCTGAGAAACTATTAAGTCTGAGAATTTATTTTGGACTGAAGTGTTCCTATAATCACTTCCAAGAAATCATCTGATGAGATTAAATGAACAAATGTGAGAATTGGCAGTACTGCGGTACTAAGCAGTGCTCACAGAGCGAGATCGTCTAAGTGTAATGGTGGAGGTGATAAAGGCTACCATAGAAGCATAGCCTGGAAATTGCGACCTGTTTTCAGATCTCACATCGGCTCTACTTGGGCTGTGACCAAGCTGCTGATTTCCAGTGGTGAAAACCATTTAATTTCCAGCACGGTCAATGGAACCTGTAGATACTCGTCATCTCTGAAAACTGCCTGTTGTCTCAGGCTTCTGTAAAGATTTTTACTGTAGGAATCTCTCTATCCAAAACCTATGATTTGCAGTTGATGTCATGAAGCTCTCAGTATGAAGTGCTGTACCATGTGATGCCTCAATAGATACCTGTCCTTGCTATTAAGTCTATCCTACACTTTAAGCAATAGCTGGTTGTTAAAAACTGTAATGCAGATGAATAGTAGTAATACTATGACAACTGGTGGAAGCTAAAAGAAACCCCTTCTTCTGGCTTATCTTTTAAGTCAGAGTTTCTCTTTAAGTTAGAGACTCAAAGTTCAGTTACTAAAACACTACAGGGACTGAAATGTAGAGTCCTTGGTGTAACAGGAGAGTTTTCAACCTGTTAAGCTTCAGGGAGAAGCTATGGTAAGATAGGAAAACACCAGAAATTAAACAAAGAAATCAGATGTTGGTCAATAAATACAAAACCTGGAGATACTTAATGAGATAAAATTATTTGGGAGGAGCAGGGAGGGAATTGTCTTTTTGTAGCAGAAGAATATGCAGTTGTGTGAATGAATTGTGATGTAGAAAAGTTAAATAGATGTCAAGAGATTCCAAAGCTCAGAAGAGAAACCTTGCATTTTAAGAAACGTCCCAGAGTTTCTTTTGGGACGGTGAAGAAATGTGTCTAAATTCCAGTGTTTCTGTCTTGATGTGTACATTTGTACATACAGACTCTGAGCAAAGAACAAAGTTATTTTAGAATCCTGCGCAACTGCATGAGTTATATCTGTCACGCACACCTGCAAAGTGAATTGCAAGCCAGGAATTTTTAACTCGGGCTGTGGTTTGGGGCAACACGAAAGTGTCACTGAGGGAATGGCATGAATGTTAGAGGCTATGCAACTGCATCTCCTGCTGAGAGTATATTAGTACACCCACACTGTATGCTGGTATGCTCCAAGGCAGAAACAGTGATAATAACCTGCCCAACCCAAGCAAGTTAAAGGCACAACAGATGCAGCTTTTGCATGTCAACACTGCATGATGAATGTTCAACCAGGGCCTTACTCAGCTGGGCCTATGAGAAACCAATCTGTAAAATGGATATGAGAACTTAACTTCCCAAAGGCTTGGAGAGAACTAACTGAGGATGGTAAGGCTTACAGAGATGCTGATATTTCTGTGCTTAGGGTCCTGCTATGCACTCGGTTATAGTCCTGAAAAGCCTCTTAGAATTAGCAGGTCAGAGAAATTAAAGCTTCCTGAATCCTAGGGTGTATATCTGTCCTGTTACTAACATAGATGAACCCTTCGGAAGTGTTGAATATAACTCTTCTTATAGTTATAAGAAGAGGCACTTGTAGGTATAAGAAGAGGCACTTGCAGGTATAAGAAGGCACCAAACTGCTCTCCTTGGCTAGTGTAGAGACTTAATCTTTATTCATTTAACCTCAAAATACAATTCTCCAGCTGCCAAAGGGTGAATTTAGGCACTGTGGTGGATACTGTCATTTAAGGAAGCCCTTTAAGCAAGTTTTAGCTCAATCAAGGCTTTGCTGGACATTGCAGCTTCTGGTCCTTTTAAAAATGATCATAGCATGACTATTAGTCATGTGTATGGGTAATGTACTTTCTCTGTGAGCTTCCCAGCTCCAGCAAAAGAAAGGACGTGTTGCGTTATCTCCAGATACGTACCGTGAGCTATGGTGTTTGGCATAGAAGTAAGCTGATAATGACCTCCCTACTAGTGGCTTTATGTGAAAATAGATCATAAAATAGCATTACCATAAAACCATTACATTTTGCAGTGACACTGCACAGTTAAGGACGCAAGGGCTTACACGGTGAATATGTGGCTGTAGAGATAAGGGAAATCTAACTTTTCTTCTTCTCGCTTACCAGAAACAGCTTAGCAAGAGAATCAAAGCAATAAGTGTTTGTAAATATTCATATACCTTCACCCCTTTTTTTAAAGCTCTTATGGTAATGACAACAAATGTCATGTGGGTCTATGTTAAGTTAAGACAATGTGGTACTGTTCTTCACATACTTCTCGTGGCAGTCAGGTTTTGTTTTACAGGTAGCTAAGTGAGAGGTGTACTACTGCCACAGCTCATCTGGAGTAGGCTAAAAGGAGCATTTTCAGAGTCCTGCTGTAGTATGACATCTATTATTGTCATACCATGACCCCAGCTTAGCTGCTTGGGGAAGGCAGCACTTGCAAAGGAAAGGGTGTGGTGTGGCTGAGCAAGAAGGTTCTCCAAACAGCAAGGAAAAGGGGGAGTAGGTCCCCAGCTCTTCAGCACCTCTGATGATGGGAAGGGTGCAATGTTATTCTCCAGATCTTGAAACAGGATTGGGTTAGCAAGAGGGTTAGCCAGCAGGTTGGGGAAAGTGATTGTTCCCCTCTATCTGGCAAGTGTGAGACTGTCTGGCTGGAGTAGCATGTCCCATTTGAGTCTCCCTAGTATAAGGAAGGCACTGGCAAAGTGCAGTGAGTCCAGTGGAAGGGGACTGAGGCACATGGCGCACCAGGAGAGGTGAGTGGGCTGAATTTGTTCAGCCTGAACAAGAGATGGTGAAGGGGAGATCTTACTGCTGTCTTAAAAACCATGATGTGTTATTACAGGGAAGATAGAGCCAGGCTTTTTGTAGAGGCGCACAGTGAAAAGGTGAGAGGCAATGGACACAAGTTGCAGCAAAAGAAATTCTGTTTAGATATAAAGATAAAATTCTTCAAAGCAAGGGTAAGCAAACACTGGAACAGGGGTACGGAGATGGAGATACTGAAAATTTGACTGGACAGGGTCTGGAAAAACCTGATGTAAACTCAAAGTTGGTCTCACTTTGGATTAAAGACTTGTAGAGATCTCCTTCTACCTGAATTACTCTGTAATTCTAGTCTCAAGGACACATTTCTATTTCTTATATTACATTCACCATTCTTTCACTTTAACAGTTTCCAGTAGCACACTAAATGATGTTAAATGATATGTCACATAGGTTTTGCTCTTTCTCTTCTCAGATGGAAGAGTGTGGGGAAGAAAGGTATTTACAATGGTTTGGTTTAATGTTGATAGGCTTTTTAATATCTAAGATGGTGTTTGTTGATACAGGGAAAAAATGGGCTGAAGATTTACATCTGGCAGGGGATCGGTGCTGCTCCTTAGGTGCTGTGTGAGTCTGGCTCCTCTGGAGTCAATGCTGGAGAAAGTTCTCTTACTCTCCAATGAGCCCTAGTGATGAGGCTCCTTGGCACAGAAGCCAAAGCGTTGGCTGTCCCCTATGTTCTTCAGGACAACTTCAGAGTGTTATTTAGACTCCCCTACCTGCTGTTTTTTATCACTTGTCCTAACACTGTGATTTAGGATTATCCACTAAGTGGTCATTTTCCTTCTAATTTATTTTAATTAGAGACAAATAATTTTACTGTTAGTTGAAGCTGAATTCAGAGGTGTAGCCAGAAGCTCTGATTATTCATTAGTGATCTGTGGCTTCAGTACAGAGGCTTGCTTCCTTCTGATTTCCTCTTCTTTATGTCTAGGTTAGACTGGAGGCTGGTCTGTATCGGTTTAGCTCCAGCTGGAGATCTCTCCCTCCTTGTTTATCTCAGTTGTACCATGCATTTCATTAAGATGCTGTTATTAGCCGTATAAAATGGAGGGATTAAAAAGGATGAATGAAATGAGAAAAGACCCTGGAGGAAAGAACGCTATTAAATTCACACTGGAAATCCTTGTCAAATGCATATGAGAAAAGACTAGAAGTCTGTCTTTTTCAAGCTGTATTTCAATGTCTTATTTTTGTTTCCTTCCTTTTAAAAAAAAATTATGCAGGTCCTAGTAAAAAAAAAAACAGGTGCCCGACCCCTCCCTGAAATGTTGTTACCCAGAAGAAATACCAATCTGTGTCTGTGAGCCATAAAGAGAACTGTGGTTTGCATGGCCTGTGAACTCCCAGCAATCTTGCAGCTGTTATATATAGCACATGGCATTCTGATACCCGTCCTAACAAAAGCATTAAGATGGTTGGAGTATTCTGAAATTACCTGTAGAATCATCTTTCCTTAGTTTTCCTACACTTTTGCTTTAAAACTGGAATTGAAATCTGGGTACTGTCCATGTTTCTGACACAAGCTTCCTGTATAATTTCAAGTGGGTCTCACTGTCCTTATCATTTAAAATAGAGATAAAACACTAATGAAATAGAAATAATCAGAAATCAGTGGAAGTGCAATCGACTTTAATACTCAGGTCACTAATATTAATCCTACGCTTTGAAATCCTTCTTTGAAATGCGTTACCAAAATGAGATGTTTTAAAGGTGAGGTTGGGTTTGTTTGTTTGTTTGTTTGTTGGTTTTCGCACAATTAGGAGTTAAATACCAGCTCTGGAACATAGAGTTTACGACTGAGTTGAGTCCCAGTTGTTTTTTATGTGGCTGGTCCCTCCAAATGTTTGATCTTCTAGTTTTTTGGGTTAATGTTGTAGAGTCCTCAGAGATGTAAGAAGTTAAGATCAGTTACTGATGGAAGGAGTTATGCTGTTTATTGCTACTTTACTAGCATATTTATAGAAATGTCCAGACGGTGGTAAGATTTTCTCTGCAGGCTGTTTTTCACCAGGTTAGCCATGACTGTACCTGATACCTGTTCTTACACCAAACTGCTCTCCTTGGCTAGTGTAGAGACCTAGCCAGGGTTTCAGTCCTCCTCCAAAGAGCTTGTGGAGATCTCTGAGACCCTGTGCTACTCAGAGCAGCCTTGGGACTGCTTGATGTGTGTCAGTGGATTGAACCATTGGTAATCCAGGACTGACAGTGATTCCATGGGAAGTCAGCACTTTTCATGGCTTTAGCTGAATATTTGGGCCAAAGAGGTATTTTGGTTTGGTTTTTAAATTATATTGGTGAGCTAAAATATTCCTTGAATTTAGTTAAGCACTTCTGGTAATATTCTGTCCCTGGGAAGCTGAAGTACCGTTACTCTGAGATCCCATGTTGCAATTGATTTGGATGAGTTATAGTTTCATTTAATTTTTTATTCTTGTTTTCTGTCCTATGAGTACAACCTAGAAGTCTACAGCTGTCCTTCAGTGAGGAATAGACAAACAGGAGCTTTTGTATTTCTCACCATCTCCTCAGCCTGTGGTAGCACTTATGGTTTGATGATGAAAGACTTTCATGACCTGAACTGAGTTTTAAGATGCACAGAGTGTAGGATTATGCTCTAAATTGGGATTCCTGTATGTGTTTATGCTTCCTAAAAGTTGATTCATGTAGCATCAGTTAAAATAACTCCAAAATAATACTTACAGCATGATCCTTGTGGTTTTATACAAAAATAATGCTGAGTTGCTTTGTTCATATGCAGTCCATTTTTTATACCTTTTTTAGCCTAGAAATTAGCGTGGTTATGTTATATGTCTCTTTCTGTTCTTTTTTGTATCATGAGCCTACCATAAATCTGTAGGCTAACTCACAATACAGATTTTAAACCATCTGTCATCTCCGGAATATAATGTCAATGCTTCTAAAAAAGCATTTTTCCACATAAACATCCCCCTCTCCAGAGTTAGGAAAAGCAGCCCTTCCCATCTAACATACCATTTAGTTTTCAAATTGCTGTTTATTTGGCTTGGAAAAAGATGGGGCTCTCAAAGCTCAACTACACGGCCACTACTAGACAGGCAAACATCAGGGGCACACAGATGCTAAGCCCTGCCTTTCTGGAGCGGTGAAGCTTGCTGAAGATCTGAGCTGGTCACATAGCAGAGAATGCTGTCTTCTCTGAAAGGCACAGATTTTATTCTCCTCAGTATTACACTTTGATGAGTTATTTCTTTTCCCCTGAAAAGGTCTGAATTAAGCGGTGGGCCATGCCAGGACTGGGGGAAAGCTCAGTGCCGTGGACTGCTTTCTTCTGTGGACCTGCTGAGCTGAAGCACGGAGAGGGGAGGAGCAGCAATGGGCAAATGCCTCGGATGAGGCCCATGAAACACTATCTCTTGCAGGCAGCTGCTCGGAGCCTCGTGGCGTGTGCCAGACGCAGCGTTCCTATCAACCCGCAGCTTCTCACCCATGGGTCAAGGCCTCACACCAACCCTACACACCCTCTGTGCAGCCCTTTCCTTTAAAGCATTGCCTCGGGGGCAAACAAATTCCTCTTGCTCCTCAGCAGCTCATCTCCACTGGGCCAGGCAGCTCTGCTGAAGGCAGTGTGATGTAGACCAGCTCTACCTGCAATAAATTTGCTTCCTAAAATAGCTGCAGAGCCCTGGGGTATTTTTATACCAGCTATACAGACCTTTTCTCTTCTGAAGGACTGTAAAGAAAACTGACGCATTAGCTTGGGTGTAAACTGATGCGATTCTGCCCGAGTTTGAAGTCAGCCTGGAACAGTAACCCTGGGAAGGGGGAAGTACCTGCTTAATCTTGGTTGGGCTTTAAATATGATACTCAAGGGTGTCAGTGTAAATATCAACCCTGTGAGACCCTTCACTGCTGGTAGTTTTAGCAGGAACATCGTGTTTTATTAGTCATCAGGTGCATTATTTTAATGATCTCAATATTTTGCAAGGTCTCTCCCTCAGTAGTATTGCTATTTTAGCATTTCCATCTTCTGCCTCTGACAAGAAGTGGGGAGAAGGAAATCGTGTTTTCTGCCTTTAGACAAGTCTGGATGTGGGATCTCAATGTGAGTAGATGTAATAGTTGTGTGATGGCTCCAGGCTGGCCAAGGCCGCTTCCTCCACCCGTCCTCCTCACCACGTCTCTTCACCTGTTTGTGCTTGGCCATCTTCCAGCTTCCACGGGAAGAGTGCCCTGGCTGAGGAGGAGACAAAAAAAAAAAAAAAAAAAAAAAATCTCCGTCATTTATCAGCAGTCCTGCTTAACAGAGGTGGTGTCAACTGTGCTGCTTTGGGAGGACCAAGACTGCTTAAATTAGAAGCATCAAGGGCAGCCCTCGCTCTTGCTATTTCTGCTGGAAGGACAGTCGGGTGTCCCTTTACCCCACAGTTACACCAAGAGAAACGATTAAATTTCACCAGCCGTTAGGTTACATTAACCAAGATGAAGTTTGCAGTTTGCTTCTGTAGTAACCTGTCTGAGAAGTCAGAGGTGGATCTGGACAGGAAGCGGAACACTTGTGACCGACACCGAGTTCTCCCTGGCCTTCCCTCTCTTTCCTCATTGCTGTGAGTGTGCATGGTACTTCAGAAGTGCTCGTGAGGACAAGGTCTCAGCAGCTCAGAGGAGCTAAGCAGGTCACCACCCGAGGAGGTGGGGAGGAGTGTTTCCTAAAGCAGAGGGGCGTGCTGGGTGACGGTTCAAGTGGAGCTTTACACCTTGTTAATACCTGCAGAGGCAGTGAATGACTGGCCAAGTGGCATGGGCACAGCTGCATGGTTGTCCTTGGCAGCTCTGAACCAACCCCGCAAGGTTGTTTGATTCCAGTTGCAAATGGAGTTTGAAGTGAGCCTGATCTGCCTCAAGGGTGTCAGGGCCCTGTGCTTTCCTTGGGGTATGTTTTTGTCACTGAGGCACCGTGTACCTTCGGTATTCTTGGAGTGTATCGGGGTGTCAGGCTGGCATGGCTGGGTATCCACATCTCCTGAGGTCCAGGGTGGGGATGGCATCAACTGTCACCCTGAGGGATGGATGGACAAGTTCCTGGCTGCCCTGAAGCCCCTGTGCAGGACCTATTCTGCCGCAAAATGACCACACAGAATCTGCAGGAGCCATCTCCCAGGGAATACCACCCCGAAGCCTCCTTCTCTGCAGCTGGTGCTTTCTCCACCCCTTCTTGGATATCAGGCATTTGGCCTGTCAAGGGGCTTGCATTAACCCTTTACCTGACCTTGTCCACTGCTTATTTTCACACCCACAGCTGTTGGATTTAAACTGGGAACCTTTGGTGCAAAGACAGTACTGTTTATTTTTAATCTGTGGCACTGTGTGAACATTAATTAGGACTGATAATAAGGAATGCAAACCTATTGGCACCCTTCTCGGCAGTTTCAGCAGCGAATGCTGGCACGGTGACAGCTCAGCTGCCGCTCCATGTGTAAGAAGCACGCACTAGCCAGTGAACATGTTGAGGAAATAGGAAGTATTTCAGTGATTCCTAAACATGTCCATCCCTGTGTGTGAGCAGAAGTTTGCCATCTTGGCTGCTGTGTGCCAATGATATAGAAATATTAGTTATTTATGGACAAAATAAGGGCTGTTCTATTTGCGTTGTAATAGTACAATGTTCTAAATGTTTGGGCAGCCCAAACGCTGCTGGTGGCGTGGTAACTAGGTGAGCAGAACTTGGATGGCTTGGGATGTGAATGGCATCGTGCTGGTATATTTGTAACAGTAGGTAACCATCCAGAAAATACCTGTGTGTTTAAAAATACTCAAGAGAATGGATGTGCAGGCATTTCTGGAGATAACCTGAGTCTTGGCCAGTACTTCTGAGAATCGCGGAGAGCCTTTCTATATATTTCAGTGGCTGCTGTACGGAATATGCAAATTAATTTTACAGGTAAATGGCTGTAGGACCAGGCCCCTCATGAAGAAGTAACATCACCAGATCATCAGAACTCAAGATGTCATGTGGGGCCCTCCCACCTGGTACCAGCTCTGATGCTGATCCCCAGGCTATAACCTAGATGCTATTAGGAATATTGTCACATCTGTGTTAGCCTGTGCTCTGTGATGGTCAGATCACTGCGTTAGCAGATCGGAGAAGGTACAGGAAGAACATAATAGCCAGGGCTGGCTGTGGGTGGAGACAGAAGGAGATTTGGTGATGGTGCAGCTGATGAGAGAGATTACTAAAGAGGAGCCAACAGTTCAGTTGCTTTAATATTCCCCAGATAATCAAGAAACCACACAATATGGGAAGTTTTGTTCTTTCCTGTCTCATTTAGTGGTGAACTTGAATAACAAAAAAAAAAACCCAAATCCCATGTAACGTGATTGTATAAATAAATACAGTTAGTCAGTTCCACAGATTAACTCCTAGTGATAGAGAGGGTTTTTGGCTTTGTTCTCTTCATTCAGTTGAACATGCCTTTACACTGCATCAGGAGCAGGAGCAAAAAACCTCAGTTATTTGTCTTTGCAAAAGAAACAATTGCAGCATTTACAGTCCGTTTTATGGATCTTCCTCAGTGCGCTTCCACACACTTTTGTTGCCCTTCTCCTTTTCCTTTCTGCCTCCACCTTTTGACAAAGAATGACCAGAAGCACACGTAGCGGTCCAGACTGAGCATTGCTGCTTCTGATATGCCTAATAGGATTACAAGATTTTCAGCATTAATCCTTATTGATTCTTTAGGAAGACTAACCTTTTACTTAGATTTTTGCCTCCTGTTGCACTATTAGTTGACTCTTCAGTGATTTCTTTACAGCTGCTGTTTTGTCCTTTTTCAAGGCAATCGTAATTGATGTAGACCACCAGCATGGAGCAGTGTAAGAATTGTTAGACTGTTGTGGTTGGTTGTTTAGTGCTTTTCCTAACTCTGATTAGAATGATGAATGCTGATGAATGTCACTACTTCCTTGCCTTGCCCTATACCCTGAGAGTATGTGTTTGTTTTAGCCCAGACTGTAGGAACACACCTCCGTAGCTTTAAATGGAGCAACTACTGCATTAAGCTCTGGGAGTCCCTGGTTTGCTGATCAGGATGTCTGCTTCTAATTTTGCATAGAGGGTAAAAGAGCTAAGGCTTTCCGGGGTACATAGCTCATTCAAAGGAGCTTTGAAAGATGGAAATGGGTGGGGAGTGGGTTGACTCTGTATTTGTAGCCTAGTTTCCTAAGGAAATGAGGCTTAAGTAGTCTTTTTTTCCACTGCTGCTAGCTTTTGGATCCACAAAGTGTTTGTGGCAAAATAGCTGTCTTGGAGAGGTCTCAAATGTAAAGTTTCTACATTATTCATAAGAATTAGCTGCTGGGTAGGAGATTGTCTCATAGCAGTGTCCGCCAGAGGTAAAAGCTGCAGTGTTAACTCCATAGGTAGGTCATTAATTTGGCTTGCCAGCTGGCAGGCACCAGTCAGGCAGTCAGTGCATGCACCATGGAAGGAGTCATAGCACATGTGGTTCCCAGGTCAGCTGGCAGTTGTGGGAGGGAACTGAGGGTCTCTGCTGTGATTCTGGGGATATGTGAGGAAAGCTGAAGGTCCTGTGGTGTGGTTCAGAGAATGTCAGGTAGAACTGGAGTGTTGCAGAAGAAGGTTAGAGAGGTGAGGAGGAACTGGGGAATGATATGCTTAGAATTTATGTGGCTTTGGCTGCTACCTCTCAAACTGTGGGCTGTCAGGATAACTGTCAGGGAACAGCTTTTTTTAGAGGTGATGGGCTGATATGCAGTGGAGAAGCAAGTAGGGCATCCAGGTGGGGTAGAGATCAGTAAAGCATGCAAGGGAGGCTGGAATGGAGACTTAGACAAGGAATGACTAGTGGCTTGGGCAGAGGGACAAAGAATCAGCCTTAGTTTTGTGTATAGTGTGCAGGAGTGATTTGGCAACAGTTGAGCATGGGGATGAAGGAAAGCAGGAATCAACAATAACTTTAATTACACGGGAAGCTTGGATGAGGGGGAATAGAGAAGCACTGTCTTCAGCAGGGGAGACGAACTGAGGGAAGAGACAGAAGATTAACATGTATTTTTGAATTAAATCAACTGTACTCAAGCCTGATCCAAAGCCCAGTGAAGACAGTAACTTCCAGAGACTTTTTGGAATATGTCTATGTGCAGGTATTTGTCTTCAAAACCCTGAATATGCTTTACAGAAAAGCCTGAACATCTTTTGTCTTCAGTTTGTAGGGTGTACTCAGAGGTTAAGTGACTCCAAGCAACATAGTAAGCCATAGCAGTGACAAGACCGGGATCCAACATTCCTTAAAACAGTTCTCAGTCTGGTAAACCATAGCAGTTATGAATGTCCATATATGCACACAATGTTCTACATGGCAAATCAGTGAAACTCTCGATCTCTGATTTAGGGAAAGCACATCACCTTATTGCTCCCTTGCTCTGCATATGCAAAAGTATTGCACAGTTTCCTTCCCTGACGGGAATTTTTTTTAAGTGTTTATTGTCTGCAACTAATTCTTTTCTAGTGATCCTGTAAACTGTTTGCTTCTTCGGGATCCAGTTACTTTCTGTTACCAGCACAAACTGAGGAAATGAGTATCAATCATTCAGTGATTATTTGCAGGAAAGAAAAGCGTGAGATAGCAGCCTGCCCAGGCCAAGAAGGAAGGACAGAAATGCGGTACTTTTTATAAGTAGAGCCAAAAATATTATTCATGTGCTCAACTGTTAGTTTCTGAATATTGTAGAGCTTTCTTCCTTTTGTGAGCACTACCTTCTTTGGATTAGGTCCTGCTACTGTTGAACTCTGAGGGAATATTTGTTATTAGCTTCAGTGAGAACAGGATCAAGCTATTGTCTGTGTGTTCTTCCTTGCTTTAAATGGTGTTGCTGTTTGTTAAGATACCGCAAAGGACAAAAATGCATTTGGTTTCCCAGAATCTTTCTGAGCATTTTTATCTAATCCCTGCATATAGCACAGCCCCTATGGGTGAAACAGGTTCAGATCTGATTGTTTCCAGCAAAGCTTTTTGAAGCCAGCGTGAAGCCTCTGTAAAATACTGAATCTCCTCACTCAGTAGCTGCGTTTCTGAAGTCTGCATTGTGCTTCAGGTTTTGCTAAGCTATGCTACAGTAAGCATGATGAATAGCAGACAAATTGTCTTCAGTCACTGCTTTGGAAATCAAGATGTGTGCTGGCTCACTCCATTCTTTCACAAATACCTTCTTGAGCTCCGGGAAGTACGATGGTACACCATATCCCAGAGTGTTAATTTTTAATGTCTTACGCACGTAATGGACTCAACTGTAATTATGAGTCCCATGGCACACAGTCGCTACTGGAAGGATGGAAAAGACGACTGCGGGTCCATGTGGCTCCACAATTAGGGATTGAAAGATTGATCGTTTCCATTCCCAAGAGCAGCGGAAACAGCTGTATGAATTTAAAGCAAAAGCTCCAGTGGAAAGAGCTGTGGATGCAAGCCAATAAACATTCCCCTGCAATCTATTAAATTCAGATTTTGCAGCATCATCTTACTGCATTGAATAAAACTGACTGAAACTTGGGCAGGGCAAAGTGATTTTGACAAGCCTCTGCTTATGTCCAGAATAATAGAAGTGAATAAGCAGCAAGGCAGTGATGCAGAGAGGAGTTAGTATAAACAACTCGCAATGTTTTTTTTCTCAGTAGTGCTATTTTTAACTTACAGATCTTTATTTCTTTCTTACATGAAATCTTGAAGCTGACAGCCTCCTTCTCAGACCTGAAAACTAAAGAAAACTGTCTGAAAAAACACTAGAGCTGGGATTTTTAGGCCTGATGCTGTTGGAATATCTTGGTGGGCAAATTCCTCCTCCTTTGACGCGCCCAAATCGACTTTACTGAGGAGTGCAGGGCTCTTCCCTTTAGCAGGTTTAATGTAGGATAAAGCCCCAGAATTCTAACCCTTGCGCCAGTAGAACTCGGATGCTGCTTTATCCTCTGCCAGCTTTTCAGAGTGCTGAATAGAGGTGGAAGGTATTTTAGACAAATGATATTTTGTCCTGCCTCTGAAAGCAACACTCCTATGTTCCTGGTGTCACAGTAGATTATTTTGAAATTTTTAATTTCCTTTTAAAAGAAGTGTGGTGGCCTTTCTTTGTTTTGTTTTGGGGTTTTTGTTTGTTTTGTTTTGTGTGTAACAGCTATGGAAACCATTGCAAAAGGAAAGTCAACCTGAATCCCTGCTCTTCATTCACGCCACTGTCAATAGTTTCTCTGAATTCAGTGATGCAAAATCAGTCCTGTACTGTACTTAGTGCACTCAAGCTTAAATCAAATCCTAAGACTAGTGCAAGAAACACATTTAACAGACGGGGGCGGGGGGGCGAGGAAATCTTTCTCTGTGACAGGAAATCAATTTAATCCATTTGTTTGTTTTTTTTCCCAGGCTTATATTTGGCACTCTTTACCCTGCATATTATTCTTACAAAGCCGTGAAATCAAAGGACATCAAAGAATATGTGAGTAATGAGGTTTGTGGCAGTGCTGCAGGGTTTGTTTTCTAAGATTGTCCCTCACCACATTGTAAAGGTGGTGCCTGTGTTCTGGGAAAGCTCCTAAATCAAGGGGGATTGCAAGGAGAAGACTGGCCTGAAGATGGACTGGCTGGTTGCTAGGCACAAGTGTCAAATAAGGAGACTTGGGTTACTGCTTCTGGCTCCTCTGCAGAGTTGATGTGCTCTTTGACAAATGTATGCTATTTTTCTGGTGGTGTGAGCTGTATACGGCTCACTTAAAAGGTGTTTGGCATCCAGAGCTTTGCATGTTTTCCTTTGTTTCTGAAGAGCAGCATAAATCAAAGTCATTCCAAAAAGGCTTGAAGTTTTAGCTGCGTACTCAAAACAAGGATCAGAGGCGGCAATTTGAAGCACATATGACTGAATCCTCAGATAGAAACATCCTTCCTTGTGGAGCGACCTATTTACAGGCAGATCTGGCAAATGGGTCTGCTGTCTTGTCCTTTTGCTGAAAAATCTTCCCTGGGCCCCAGTTTCTAAAGGCGTATGAGGCCATCAGGGAAGGTGAAATGTGGGAGAGTCAAAACCACTTGGATGCTCTTGGGAGTCCTGTAGGATTTGTAGCACCCTTCACAACCTGAGTTCACTGAACCCAGCTCAGCCTTAAGATCTTGACTCTTCAATCCTCTCAAGATCCCAGGGATAACAAGTTCATTTTCTCCTCTGGGTAACAGCGTAGGTGGCTATCCCATTAAGTCCTTAGCGCAAGCTCAAACTGGAACTCACTGTAGCTGCTGAGATTTTTCCTTTCTTATCAGTCCCCTCCTTTAGATAATGGTCTTGGATATTTTGAGAATCATAAGCGTTACAGAACATATCAGATACTTAAGGCAAAATGTCTCTGCAACCCTTGCACAGCTGTGCTTCTCAAGGTTTGTACACTCTTTGCTTGGAAATGGTGAAGACGTGCACTCACATCCCCAGGCAGTGTCTGCCACTGATTCTTAACATTTCCCTAGTCCCTTTCTGGAAAATATTTTGTTGAAGGATCCAATTCCTGTTGGAAATTCAATTGCAAAAGAGGAACTCGCATCAGGCACATGGGGTCATGATCCAAAGGTGGGAACAGCTGATCTAAGACCTGGTCTGCACTTACAGTTGTTTTTCAGTTTAACACACCAGTTGTGGCAATATGTCCATTAGGGGTCTGATTTAAAAAAAAAAAAGAAAAAAAGAAAAAAAGAAAAAAAAAGAAGTAGTAATTTACACTGACACAAAACAAACCTTTATTTACTAGTCAAAACTTATGTCACTGTAGTTTATTTTTATTCTGCTTGGTAATAGTCATTTTGATAAATGGTGTTTTAGGCTGATCCAAGCCCATCCACACCAGATCTTGCTCTGTGTTTAAAAGTTTTGCTGGCAGTAATGTCTACAGTGAGGCTTTGAGGGAGCTGCAGTTATGTAAAAAGCCTGGCAGAAGCTGCCTTGGGAAGACAGTGCTCTCAGGCATTTGGCAGTGCCATTCTACTGCTGTAACACTAAATATAAATACATATAAATATACATATAAATCTCAGGGGAGCAGTTTTCTAGCTGCGCAACAGGTGCTCAGGGAGTAGTTTCAGTACCTGCAGGGAGATGGAGAGAGACTACAGGTATGGTCCCCACTGTATCAGGGAGAAGATGGAGCAAGCCATTTCGGAGCTGGTGAGATCCAGATTTATTGCCACCTCCATCCTCCCTTCCCCAAAAGCAGCACCTGGTGTACTGCCTTTTTTCCAGCCTTCCTTTATTCTCTTGCAATTATCTCAGCCTTAGGTAACATGGTCTAATTCTCTAAATCATGGATTTTCATGGATTTTACTTCCTTAAGCTTTCTAACATTCCAGCAAAGCTGCTTAGGGATCTCCATTTTCAAATATAGCTAATTAGATGACAATTTTCACTTAAATTAATAACTTTTGTCTTACCATCCCTTTTCCTTTGGAGAGACAGATTCTTAAAGCTGTTTGGACTTTTAAGTTTTACGATTTTACAATGGAAAAAAATACTGAGGGGGAATGAAAGGTTTCTGTCTTATCTCCAGTACTTAGAAATTATTCCTTCCATCATCTCTGTGGTGACAGTGCTGCAGAAGAGGAGCACCACATCACTTGATAAAAATCACTGGGAGTGCTGATGGCACATGAGAAATCCGTGGTTTCTTTTCTAGCCCAAGAAGAGCTAATACTGCATACATCAGAGTAGCTTAGGTGTGCTTTTAAATGCCATTTAGTGCTCAGTGACAAAAATCCCCAGATTCCTGAATTACTCAAGATACTACAGTTTCCCTGACTAAGTCATAATCCCCAAAGACTCCTTCTGTGTCTGTCACTGTCACCACAAAGGAGACCATCCATAAATCACCCACCAAGCAGTCAACCCCACAGTAGTGTTACCATAGTTGAACACGGTGACAGCACAGTACATGCTTTCCCT
>NW_010545031.1:24521-68663 GCF_000687285.1 Phaethon lepturus
AAAATGCTTTCACCTAAGCCCTAAGTAAGGGTTTTAAGCTAATGCTCTTGCCCTTGTCATGGCATGGGGCTCAGGGTGTGGATGTGAGGAGGCACCGTCACTCAGCTGACGTACGCTAATTCAGTAAGTTGTGGTGAGTTGATTGTGTCCAGAGCCCTGGATCATGGGGTAGGCAGTTACCTCTTTATCTCTTCCTGGCTAGTTTCCTCTGCCTCTAGATATTATGTAAGTAATTACATTTGTCTTAATTACAGTTTGGCCAACACCCTAGTATTAACCTTTGCTATTAAGATGAGCCAAGTAAGACTTTTAATGCCCTGTGATAGGGCTATGGTCCTCTGCTGGTCAGTGGAGCTTCCTCTGTAGGGACAGAATAAGGCTGCTCTTCTTTTCATGATACTAATCCTAGTTTCCTTCCCAAGAGCTTGTATGGGAATCTGACGTGTGTTATGTGCTGAGGTGGGGGGAGCTCTGGCATCTTCAAGTCCGTAGTCATTGTTAAATACACAGCGGGGGGGAAAGAACCTTTTTTCTGTGGGAGTTATTCGCTGCATGTGTGCCTGTAAGAGATAGTTTGAGGCCCTTGGGGAAAAATGACCCAGCTACTGTTTTTGTTTACCAGGTCAAATGGATGATGTACTGGATCATATTCGCCCTCTTCACGACAGCAGAGACATTCACGGACATCTTTCTTTGCTGGTGAGCACCAGATGGGATAGGGTCTTTGGCATGAGATGAAAAGAAAATGGAAATACTTACAAGGGGAAAAAAGGGACACAAAGGTGCACTGCCTCCTGAACATGGGGTTAGCAGCTTCAGACACATAGAGGTGTTTTGTCTGGAGGAGCCATGCTTCCTTTCTCAGTGCTGTCATAGAAAAAGCAAGAAAGAGGGCAGAACTACTCAGTGATGTCTCATTAGTGAGAAGTCATTCCAGGAGTCTCAGTCCCCTGCCTGTCAGAGAGAGGGGCGCAGCCGATTGCTGAGCTGGGTGCTTGCAGAGATCATCACGTAAACAACAGTAGCTTTAGCTACAGGCATAGTTCTAGACTTACCTAGCTGTGTCCTACAGTAAACACACAAGCTCTAGGGATCAGGCAGAAACAGCCTTGCAGCACAGGACTTTGTAGGTTGCTGCGTGGATGGTGGTTTCTGGGATGTTTTGCCAGGCCTGTTCCCCGTTAGGCTGGGTTTACAGTTTGATGGAGGAAGTTACAGCCCGTACTGATGGGGGCTCTCTGGTGCCGGTGGACCTGGTGCCTGGTGACTTCTGTCAGTATGACAGAATATAAATGCCCAATTATCAGATTCAGTTCATTAAATTTGGATGCTCAAGTTTGGAAATGTTTGTTGCTTGGTTGCCCTTTTTAGTAAGGCCTTTCTAGTGGAAACCAGTGAGATCAGTAGACTTGAGGATGAAAATTTAACTGTAGTGCATGGCCCTCACCTGAAGCCGGTTCCTCTGTAGCACTGCATGGCTCTAGTGAGTCCTCCAGACACAGGGAATGGGGGGTACTTGGCAACATGTCAGATCTGTTGAAAAGGAGATAAAAGACATTATTTTGTCTCTGTCTAATTTGCATGCAGATCTATCTCCACTGTGTTCATCTGGAGCATTGATTTTTTTGGAGGATGTATTATGAGGGTCTGTCGAGAGGAATGACAGAGGGCTTGTTCCAGCCTGTGAAACCAAGTATGCTGTAGAGATCCTCAGTGAGGTGCAAGACCAACCTGGCAAGTTCATGCTCCAAGTAGAGCATTGCAGAGGTCCATTGGGTCAGACCTGGATGCTGTAGGGTCTCAGTGATTAGTGCTGTGCTAGCACAGGAGTCTATCTGGGTCCAGCTGGGCTGGTGCACAACCGTCAGTCACAGGGTCTCTGTGCTGCTCTGACTTGCCCCTGCCTACAAAGGGTAGCATTGGTTTGTCACACTGCTGGCAGCAACAAGCTGGCCCGCATTAGGATGCGGCCAGGTGGCCAGCCTTGAGCTCTAGGCTCTGTCCTCCAGAAAAGAGTCTGGATAATCTAATCTTAAAAAGTCCCTGGCTTGTTGTTACAGCTAAAGCATGTCCTGTTGTTAGTTAGTGTCCTGCATATTTTGCCGTGCTACCTGAAAGCCACAGTGTGGATCTGCACCTTTATGTTGCTTGGACAACAAAGGTTCTTGTATTTCAGTTTCAGTCAGATAAGTGTTATCTTAAAAGCAGAAAGGCAGAGAGATGAAAGATGCATAAATATATCAATGGAATACCGATGAAGGCAGCATCTGTGCTCTTTGCCTGTAGAAATCTCTTAACACACAGCAGCAGAGTCTTCCAGACCATTAAATAATGGTCCTGATACCCAAGTAAAGATTTACCCAAATGCCTAGTTGAGATGTGTGCAAAGGTGAGTGAATGTGTTTTGGTCTTTGGATTCTTTGATAAGCAAAAGCTGCCCTAAGCTAGACTGGCTAGTCCCTTCCTATGCTGAGCACCTCTAATTAAGGGCAATGGTTAAATTGGGAGTGGACATTAACAGCTCTTTTTCTTCTAGGTTTCCATTCTACTACGAACTCAAAATAGCTTTTGTAGCTTGGCTGCTGTCTCCATACACAAAAGGCTCCAGCCTCCTGTACAGGAAATTTGTTCATCCAACGCTGTCTTCAAAAGAAAAGGTAATCACAGGTGCCCAGGTCCCCTCTGGATGGTGCAGGTCTACAATGTGTTTACTCCAGTCTTCGTATTGCTCATTTTCATTGAAGGACTGGGAGTTGCTGATTCTCTTCCTCTATCGTTTCATCATCTCCTTTTGGTTGGTGTTTTTGTTCTTTGTGGTTGTGGTGTTTTTGAATACTGGCATCTGTTCAAGCGCACTCATGCATATTAACTCATCTTTGTGCACTGGAGAAGTTGGGAGAGAGGGGGATAAAAATACCTCCTGAGCTGCTTTGCACTTACTGGCTGAATATAACTGGAGTGCTATGTTGTGGCTGGATAGAACAATTAGAGAAACAGGGTCTGGCAGCCAGGGCCCCTGAACTTTGTTCCCAGCTCTGCCTAAAACATGGTGCGGCAACGAGACAAATAGGCAAGCCTGTCTGAAAGGGGCTTAGTAAGCACTTGCCTAGTTGAGAGACACATAGCATGCTGAAGTAAGGCGTGTAGCATGTTGAGGTCCTGGGTTGAGAAATGTCTTGCTCAAATTCATGGTGCTAATTTGGGGGGGGAGCATTACAGCTTGGATCATTTGCCTGCCTAGGAGGTTCCTGTGGCTGTGAATGGGACATTGTCAGGCAGATCCATTTGGCTCATGTGAATACATGGGCCAAGAATAGCTATCGGTCGCATATCAACATGCAGACTACTAAAAAGTGAATAACTGTTTTCCACATTGACAACTATGGAAATAAAAGATCTCTGTTTAGCCACAGGCAGTGCATAAACAGTTGTTTCTCAGTTTTGTCCAAGGACAGTGGGGATCAGTCCCCTGTCTCCCTGCTTCCTGGGAACATTTGCTTATGCTTCTCACAAATGCTTGTGCATTTTGGTTTACTTCCTCTTATCTATTAGGAATATAGAGGGAATCACTAAACAGCCAGCAGCTTCTCACAGCCTCCAGTGCCTACTAACCCAGCACATCCAGTAGCTGAGCACTGGAAGTCATTGTCATCCATTATCATTGAGGCCTTTGTGTCTGAAGGGAGGGAGGGTGAGGGCAGAAACTTTCATAACCAATTCACTGTATATTGAGCAACATCGAAATCCAGAAGCTTTGGACCTACCAATTCCATGGGCATGTTGAAGCTCGGCACTGCAGTGGTGTGCAGACATATCTCAGATGCTTCTGAGACCACCAGTCGTAGACCCAGGGCAGTACAGCTGCAGCTGCCCAGTCTCATAATATGATTCTTTTTAACTATGGGGCAATCCAGTTTGGCTTTAGAGTCCGTAGATTGCAAATGACTCCTAGTCCGTTCTGCCCAGGTGCATATATCGGTCTTGCTTCCAGGACCTATTGGTGGTGGTTGCACTGTGCAAGCATATCGCAACTTTGGGTCCTGGTCTTCCATTTGCAGAATAAAGAGTTCCCAAAGCCTGCAATGGGAGTTACTGCTCCCCTGCAAACCTTTCCTCTTTGCAAACATTGGCTGTGAACTTCTCTTCAGCCAAGGTGGAGAAAATGGAGGATATCTACTTCCATAAAAGATGACCCGGCTCTGCCAAGAGTTTGAGGCTGGGAGCACTCTGAACTTGTCCTTGTGCTTTTGTTTTCTTTTGTTGTCTGCTGTGACAGGAGATTGATGACTGCCTCGTCCAGGCAAAAGACCGGAGCTACGATGCCCTTGTGCACTTTGGGAAGCGGGGGCTGAATGTCGCAGCCACAGCAGCCGTCATGGCAGGTTCAAAGGTAAAGGGGCGGGGCATTAGCATCTCACTTCAAAGGTAAAGGTGCGGGTCATTAGCATCTCATCTGCATCCATCGCCAACAGCAGCCACCGCATGGAGGGGGAGAGATGGTGAGGGTAGGGATTCTCTCACTGATTTTGATCATGCCTTCCAATCTCCCATTCACCAGCCCTGCAGGTGCCTCTTGGGATGAAGACAGTAAGTGTGGTGCCTAGTGAGCCTATAGGAGGTTGGGAATGAAAGATTAAGATTCGGGTCTACCTCAGGCGCTGTTGAATTTTGTGTTTTCCATCAGTACCCAGGTGACAGCGTTAGCAATGCTGCTCATCACAGCCTGTACTCTTCATTTTCTGCTGTCAAAATAGGAGCATGCTTCCATGAAAAATGTTGACATTAGGTGAACACAGTTAGCACTGTGGCAGGGAAATATTTTTTTTGGTCAGCACCTTCTGCAGTGAAGTGGAAGGCCATCTGCACTCCAGTTTTTCAGTTGTTATGCTGAATTGTTGAGAAGTCTGGAGGATCCAGTGACCTATAATTTGGGTACTGACAGAAAGCAGATGTGATCTGAAGTTTGTGAAGGCTAAAAGTTCGTCTGCAAGGCTTATACATAACACACCTACTTGATGTATAATTCTCTGGATACATGTTTATGTAAGAGTGAATGGAAAGTGGCATTAGTTGCTTTTGGAGAATGAGTAGATATTGGATGAGTGGTCTCATCTGAGGAGGTGTATCCTGTCCTCTGTTCCTGGCTTACAGCCAGCACCGTAAAATAGCTCTTATCTCTGTTCTTTGCTTGCATAAAAGCTGCAAGGACTTGGTAACTGCATTTTGTGGTCCTGTTCTCTGGCCATGGATTATCATGGCTTAGGGTAGATGTGGACAGTGACTATACGCTTGTATTTTACGGGCAAGGCTTGTATAAAATATATGGCTTTCATGCAGTCAGATATAACGCCTCTTGCAAAAGGATAGTAGAAACATATGGGCAAGGTGGGCACTGGTATTAGGAAAAACATGTGAATGGGAGTTGAAGGAAATAATTTTCCTCTGTCAGATGCTTTTTATATGACCTCAGGCACATCATTTTAGTGTGTCTTGGCCTTATCTTCTGTAAAAAATGCATAATACATCCTTAGGAGGCCAAATACCTTGAATTCTATAAAGCATGGTGAATGCAAGGTATTACAGAAGTGGGGAGCCCCTGGGTTATGCCATTCATGTGCATGATCACAAGGATATGCAAAAGTTATAACCTATGTTCCAAAGAAAAGCCAAACATTGCGTCCTTTTTTCCTGCCAAGCATTGTGCAGACTGTGGCTGTCAGGACTGGCTCAGTTCTCCTGAACTGTTGCTCTTCAGTGGGGAGGCTCTGCTAAGTCAGGGGCTGCTGGCTAATCCAAGCCTGGACTGAAACCTGGGGTAAATGCAGAGCTAAGGCAAAGCTGTGTATTATATGCCCAACGAAACAACGTTTGTGGGATGCTTCCATGACACTTAACGCTTTTTCTGCTGCTGTGTAAGCCTGAAGAAGTCGCACCATGGACATAAGTAGGCTCTGGGAGTGCCTGTTTTGCAGTACTGCCTTTTCTCTGAGCCTCTTCCTACAAGGTGCTGCAGACTTTCTGTGCTAGAGCTGTTTTTAGGACAGAGTGAGAAACTATGAGTGAATCCCAAAGGAATTCTGACTCCTGTTTGGGTAGCTCCTGAATACAAGAAGCTCAACAGTAGCCCAGACCCACAGTGCCAACCTGTTCACCTCAGGGCTGCAACAGTGTCTTCATCAGCTCTTCAACCTGACTAAACAGTCAGCACCACAGTTTTTCTTCCCACTGTTCTGCTTCTCTGGTGTTTTTCTTAAGAATTGCACTGCCTTGAAATGTGGCTCTAGTGGCAGTGGGAAGCTGGGTAGAAGGGAGAAGAGTCTCCAAGGTACAAGGAAGCCATTGTTTTGCATGAGTTAATGAAGCTCCCTGTTCAGTGCTGGAAGAAGGCAACTCTGTGACTTGTGTAGTATTGTTGTATGGCACATCTGCCAGCTTAACTTGGGAGAAAACAGTTAAGATGTTGCAACCTGTAAATGGACCAGAAGAGTCTTTCCTGCACTGTACTTTGGGGAGGTGGAAGATGATCTATTGATAAGATTGAGAGGTTGTTATTGGATGGATGGATGGATTGATAGACTGATTTTTTGAACAAAGTAAGGACTGTTCATGTCTCTGCTTCAACCTTGACATGTAAATTACCCTGAATATGTGAGGGAAAATATGAGTCCCGGCTTCCTTTACCACTTTGGCATGTGGTCTCCAGCAAGTTGCTTGCTTCTGTGTGCCTCAGGGTGCAGATCCAAGAGACAGGGTGAGCTGATCTGACAGCTCTCCTCCTCCAAAATGGAGTGATGCTCCTGCTCCCAGTGAGTTACTGTGCACCAGCTCTTTGGACCTGCTCAGGTTATCTGTCAGAAAGCTAATCCAGAAAGAGAAAGAAAGGGAATACTGTTTTCCGAGTCCACAAATGTGTCTCGAGTGCCTGAGCCAGCACAAGGGAAGGGGCAGAACTGCATTGTGAGGAGTATGGCCAGAGAAAAGGAAAGGAAGATCTTACTTTCCTCATTGTGGGAAGCAGACAAATTAGCTCTGCTGTTCATGGGACCACACCCTTAATACATTTACACTCTTCATGGTGTAATAGTCAGGGATGGTTAAAGCAGCTTCTGTCCCTGCCCTGCTTGGACTGAATTTGCTGTCTTTCAGGTGGGGAGAGTTGAATTGCTGTGTTTTACAGCCTGGTGTGTTGCAGTACAGAACTGGGGTTAACTTGAGCTGGGGTTCCTCAGGTATTCAGGATGGAAGTGTTCAAAAAACGTGTGGATGTGGCGCTTCAGGACATGGTTTAGGGGACATGGTGGCGCTGGATTAATGGTTGGACTTGATGATCTTGAAGGTCCTTTCCAACCTAGTGATTCTGTGATTCTGTGTTTGGGTGTGGACGTGTCTCCATTTAGCTGTTCCTGCCGCTGTGAAGGGAGACGTTTCCAAGGGAGGAGCGGTATAAGCAGGTATGGGTGGTAACAGCTTCTGTTGCCCTGGTTTTCAGCTACTGTTAAATGTATGTCAATGCCCTTACTTGCTCACTTGAAAAGGAGTTATAACAGAGCTAGATTATTCTCTGTGAGACAAGTTTAAATGACTAATTATGTGGAAAGCACTTTGAGCTGACAGATGCCAGACAAGACTGCAGTGCTGTCCTTAAGAGTAAGGTTCCAGGGAGGCAGGAAAGAGAATGCCATTTCTAAGGCTTATCCTGGCTTTCCCAGTGCCAAGGTTTAAGGGTATCCAGCTAGCCTGTGATTAAGTGTTGAGTGTAGATGTGAAACTGAGCCCTGAACAGGTTCATTTGGTTTCAGCTTTTAATGGGTCGTGTTAAAATTGGAACCTATAGAGATGACCATATATTCAGAAGCACTGATATCCTGCAGCTCCCATGGAAAATGTGGCTTTTACCAGCAAGTGAATGTGAGGATTTGTCTTATTTCCTGCTTCACTTGGATTAATGGGCAAGGAAAAGACGCTTTTTTGTTAAGAAATAGACCTTCAGACTTTGCAAATCAGCATCTTCTGGTGGCAAATAAAAAAGTGTACTCTGTACAGACCTGTTTTCAGTAAATTAGCTTAAATCTAAAGGCTCCTCTACTTGGAGATATGTCTCCCACTGTGCATAGCCCTGTCCTCTCCTTTCTCTCTGAGCTGTATTAGCCGATCTTCTTAGGGTCCCATAAGATCCGTCATGATCTTGTCTTTCATGATAAGACCTTTGGGCAAGGCCCATCTCTTCATTCTTTTTATGCAGACTGCAGCACAATGCGGCTGGATCTCTGATTACCATTTGTGTGTGACAGGCTGCTACTTAGGTATTTACCACAGGCTAAAATGCCTTCTTTATCACTGATGCCCTGGCCCCTTTCACTTTCTGTCTTAAATAGCCTACAGTTTTAGTTAGCCAAGTGCAGGCTTGTCTCTCTTCCCTTTCCTCCTGCTCCCCTCCTCTGCTTTGTTTTGTTTTGAAGCCACAGTTGTGCTAACACTGGCACAAACCTGTGCCAATTCATTTTACAGGCTGAGGCACTGTCAGTGTCCCAAGTACCCTGAGTCTGCCCAGCTGGCTCGCTTGGGTGTTTTCTCTCTCTCCAGAGTATCTATTTTTGATCCTCTCTAAGCAGACAGAGCATTGGATAACTGGTTTTATTACCCCTGCTAGGTGCTCAATGCAGATCTTTTCCCTGCCCCCAGCAGCTTGCGTCCCCCCCAAGGAGCATAATCTCATTTGGGGCTCTGTAAGCTTGTCGTCATTGCTTGGTCATTCTGTCACACACTGTGATTTCAAGTGGGACAGTCCTAAGTGTCAGGAATAGATGACCGGGCAGTAAATCCTGCTGGTCTTTGCATGTTTTCCATTAGTTCCACCTAGTTGAGCCACTCCTGCTCCCAAAGGGCCCTGGGCACTGACCACCGCCTTCTTTCCAGCTCACCTCGGGGGAGGAGAGGAGAAGCAGAAGAGGAACCTGCTTTTGGGTCCCAGCAGAAGGGGAGCAGCAACAAGGCTGTTACAGCCCAAGTAGTGGGGCAGGTGCAAGGCCTTGGCTGGGCAGTGGGGTTGTCAGATGGAGGCCTGGGCATAAATGGGCTCTTCATTGGCACCAGTCAGGTTTCTATGTAAGCAGCTGGGACACGTGTGTGGCTGCAGTTAGGAGAGGTACTGACAGCTTGGAGGCAGCACCAGCCTCCTCCAGCACACTTGTATGTACTCCCTCACTGTCACCATGCTCCCAGCACTTTCTTATCCTCTGCCTGTCACCCTGAGCCTCCCACCATCTGCTGTCTTGCCCTGTCCCCAATCCCCAACCCTTCTACTCCCTGCTTCTCTTGCCAAGACCCGGCTCAGCCCTGCCATTGCCGCCTCTGCCTCTACAACCCTCCCATCACCTGTCTTACACTCTCCTGCAGCTCTCTGACCCTCTCCTTCAAGCTCCTGGGTTTCCCAGATCCTCTTTGCATGTATCCTTATCCCTCACCCTGAACAAACCAATTCTGCCAAGCGGGCCAATGTCTTTTTTCCCCACCCAAGACAAATCCTGCTCCCAACCACTTAACCATCTCCAAGCTGCAGCCTCAACTCTGCACTTCAAAGGAGATCTGCAGCAATCATCCCACAGCTAACAGATCATCGTAACCCAGAGGTTTCTGATAATGTACTTTCCTCTGCCCTTCTTCTGCCCTCCTGTGTGTAGGGCAGGGACTGTGTGCACAGCGGCTGGTGTTGTGGCCCATTGCGTGCCCCTTGGTACAGCCTGCCTTTTAGAAGGGGAGCGGGGCACAGCGTGCTGCTGGCAGTGGGCGCAGTGCCGTGGTGGGAGATGATAAATGAGGTGGAGGGAGCAGGCACGCATGACTGGTGTCGATGAAAAGCCCATTTGTGCCTAATAGGTCTGAGAAACAGTCCAGGAGCCTTTCATGCGTGGGGAAATACGGCTTGCGGTGCTGCCAGCACTAGCAGTCACTGGTGATCGGTTAAAAGGATCAGGCATGCAGATGAAGGCAGGAGGGTTTCAGTAAACGCATCCACCTCTTTAACGCTCAGGAGTGCAGTGTCAGCAGTTCCAAGACTGCTTCAGCTCACAACCACCTTTCTGGTCCGGCATCCTCGCTTCCATTTCCACCTTTGGGCTCACCACCACCTGGGGGGTTGCAGCCCCACTACTTTAGGGTTCCACAGCCCAAGAAATCTGTTGGGAAGTTTCCCGGTGTGTTTGCAGGTTTTTAAACCAGGGCACTGGAAGGGAAATGCTGGTGATAATTTAGATTTTATTCTCTCTAGTCAAACAGCATCTCTTCATTCATTTCAAGTATCTAGCTGGTATAGCCAGTGCAACTGCTGGAAAGTCAATATTTAGAGCCCTAATTTTCCATGAGAATTGAGGCCTATTTACTGTGGGAGTTCGGAGCAAAAACTTGTGTGGGAGAGAGATGCTGTCTTTTGTGGCATGACGGTGGAGAACTGCACTTTTACTTGAATTGTGAAGGAGGGAGGCAGGGGGTGGGGAACATCCTTCCCTTTAAGACGCTGGACAAAGCCTCTTTGTGATGATTAGATCCCACTGCTCGGAGGGAGAGTGTTTCTTTGCTTACCAAACGTATTGGAGGACCTTTCTGACCAATCTGCTTAGTACTGTATCTGTAATGGCCACATTGTGTGCCCTGGTCTGTAACGTGGCCAGAGGCTGCAGAAGTCAGGAGTCATTTAGAGTAAGCAGTTTGAGAAACCTTTGGGGACTCAGTAGTGTTATCGCAGAAGGGCTGAGCATGCTGCTTTTGAAAGTAGCTTTCTTTAAAGGATCTCCATTTGGGATCCGAAATCAAAGATCTCATGGCTGAGCTATGTTACACCGATGAGGAGGAACAACAAATGGCTTTCTTGAAACATATGGTAGCGTGCCACTGATCACAGTATTTTGTGAACTGTTCCTGCCATGGTATGATGTGTCTTTCATTCTTAAGTCTTTGAGAATCTGTTTTTCCCAAATCAGTAAAAACTTAGCACTGTTTGAGCTACAACCCAGGTAGCTGTTTCCAGTTTATCTCTCTT
Source organism: Phaethon lepturus (assembly GCF_000687285.1). NCBI lineage: Eukaryota > Metazoa > Chordata > Aves > Phaethontiformes > Phaethontidae > Phaethon > Phaethon lepturus. The sequence goes on from NW_010545031.1 coordinate 35,557, forward strand.
GTTGGCTCTTTCGTTCGTGTCTCCAAGAAGCAGACAATAGCCAGTGAATGCACAGGACAGCAGAACCAAGCAATATATACAGAGACACCCAGCTGGGAGAGACAATAACAAACAGTTCCCAGGAGAGGAAATGAACTGCACAAACAGAGTGGATGAAATTAAGTTTCCGCCATCAACATTAACGTCAGCTAGTTTCCCTTTGAGTCTTGAGTACTGTCTGACATCTCCAAACCGGGTAGCTGTTTCAGGCTAGGCACGGCATGCAGGCCCTGGCCATGAGGATATTGCTTGTAGGCTTTTGCATTCATATGGCAGCAGAAGCCGGTTTCTCCTTCACGCAGGCCTGTGCTCAGAGCATAAAGCCAATGGCTTTGCTCTTAGCAGGGCCTGCCTGCAGCCAGGCACGATATGCTTCTGCATGTGAACTCCCACTCATTGCTGTAATTCCCCAGCGTTACCCTACTTCTCAGAAGACCTGTCACCAGGACTAAGATGACTGCCACGTGTCTCTCACCTAATCCTGTGCCTAAATTAGTCATAAATGCACTCTGTTCTTAATGATCTTAAGTCTGGATTACAGAGGTGGCCAGACACTGGGGGTTTCTCCAGTGGGAAGTGTCGATCAAGTGCAAAGAGTGGAGTGGCAGCCCGTTGTGTTTATGATTTGCTTTACTCTTTAAACACACTTGCTAGGTAACACCCTGTCAGCTGGGGTTATGGAGTGGCTTTCCATCTCTCTGGGAAGGCTGAGGAAGGGAGAACCTATGCTCAAAGGTGTAGTCCACAGGTGGGTGTCCTTGTTTTTTATGTGTGTGTGTGAGTCCCTGCACATTGGTGCCCAGTGTCATGCTCATGTCTCACCTCAATTACTCAGGCTTCAAACAGACCTTTTTCTCAAAGCTTTTATGCGTATTGACACAATGGCTCTCTTTTTTCCCTTGCTAGGTCTCTCAGCTACTTCATTTACACTTGTATTTGGACCAGAAAAAAGGGCAGGTAATCTGCTGAGTGCTTGTACTAACTCCTAACTAATGTCTGCCTCCCCTCTAGACTAGTTTGAACTGTTCTCAGCTGAGGTTGGTCTGAGGCCAGATGCTATCTGCTCCCCTTCCATTGGGTAGATCCTGCTGTGATAAGCTTTAAAAGCTTGTCTTTGATCTCATCAGCAAAATGCCTTCCAAGTCCTCTGCTGGCAATCAGAGAGACTCCAGCAGCCAGGCAGGGAGCTTTGTACATGGAAAACCCATCTAACTCAGGTGGTTGCTACTGCATTGGCCAAGCTGCTGTGTTTGCTGTTGTTTTCTCGCTAATGGATAAAGGGAGCCTCTCTCCCACTGCTGTGACCCCATTAGGATGGTTGGGGTTGCAGTGGAGCTAGTGAGGCTGGGACTTGGCTCAGAAGTGAAGATGCATTTTCTGATAGGTGTAGTTGGGGACGTCCCGCTGACACCGTAGCTACAGCTGACATCCTAGGAACATGCACTACACTTTGTAGTGAATATCTGCAGGATAGAGGCTGTAACATGCATGCAGACGTGTCTGCTAGCATGGAGGAGAACTGCTAACCAAAGTTACAGCCAAAAGAGAAGAGAACATTAACAAGTTTAGTATTGTGCTGGAAGTGTAGTGAGCGTGACTTCGTGTTCCCTTGCCTGTCTATTAACTACTGATCCTAAGGTGCAAAAAGCCAGATGGTGCCATCCTGTATTAACACTGACCTTCTCTTTTTTGACTTGACATTTTTTGGTTCTTGATTTGTGTTACTTCACCATGCTGTCTTACAGTTTCCACAGCTGCAAAACGGAGTTTGTAGGTATTAGAGGTGTTTTAAAGCCTAAATAATGTCTACAGAATTCTTTCAGATTGTCAGACTGAAGGTATGATGAAATCTAGGCACTGTTATTTGTTTATATTTAGGTCATATTTAATTGTTATATAAATTGCAGGTTTTTAAACTATGTGCCTAATTTTATTTAACTAGAGCCTATGTAAAGTTACCTACATATGTGGAGTATTTTTAATGAATAATTCCATTGGATGTAAACCCAGTTTTTCCAGATTCCTAAATCCATCTCCCTCTAAAAAGTTTTACTTCAAATGTGAATGCAGAGATTAATTATGAAGAGGCAAAGTAATGAAGACGATTCCAGCTATTTCTGATGGAGTGCCTTTTAGAGTGCCTGACACAATAATGACTTCAGATTTTGGAAAGGATTAAGATTTCCGATGCTTCCAAGCAAATACTGGTTGCATCAGTGTGCTCTGGGTCCACAGAGGTTAATGTTCATTTCTGGAGATGATGATGTCTACAACTTTAGAGGAAGGTACCATGCAGGTTAGGGGGCTTTGAAAGAAAGATCAGTATTTTGATACTATTTTGTCCCACTCTTTAAAGCAAAAAAAAAAAAAAAAAAAAAGAGAGAATGTGCTAGATGTGGGGAAGTACGGTATGCATATACTACAGTTGCAATTTTGACCAAAGCAGGTAGAGATGTACCTAAATTACTATGCCACATGGATGGGAGCTTTAACTTCCCTTAAGATCACAGAAGCTTCTTCAGCTTACACGCCCATGTCTTGGTCGGCAATGCCATAGTACTGTTGGTAGTGTCATGAACCTAAATAAGGTTGATACCAAGTGACAGCACTTCCTGGGGGGTGAGATTACCGTGTCTTTTTTAGTATTTGTCTTTTGTCCTATTCAGTAGCACTGAGCCCTGACCCAGCCTGGCCCTCTCTGCCCTTGTAAAGAGAGAACTGTCCCATGTATGGACTTCGTGAGGTTGGTGGGTTCTGGGAGAAGAAGTGAAGGAAGCCTGAAGAGATCTTCTTTCAGCTTGTGCTGTACCTTCACCTATGGGCTGAACTTCCCTCAGGACGAGAAGGTCAGATGAATTTAGGAGCAGATACGCTATAGTGAGCAGGGAACAGAGAGACACCTGCTCCCACTTGTTGCCACCAAAACCTCACCATGTAGCAAAATCACTGTCTTTGGGATTAGAAGTGCCGTGCTTACAGGGACAGTCTGTGTCCTAGAAGAAGCTGGATGAGGTAGAAGTTGAGTGTAGGCAAGCAGTCTTGTGCCCAGGGAGAATAAGGCTCAGCCTTCCAGCACCACTTCATGCTTGTGTCCTCTTCCAGGGGATGAAGTCCCCAAAATACAGGTCCCACACTGCCAGCACAATCATCCTGACAGGGCTGTTGGTGTTCAATGAGGGGAGAGAGAGATAGTGTCATCCACAGTTCCACAGCCCTTCCAGTCCCCATTTTCAAAAGGTTGTATAATACCGTCGTGCTGTTTTGCTGTTGACACAGTGAAATGTTGTTACCACAGCTACTGTCATGATATTACTGCTGTCACACTCTCTAGGATAAAACTCGCCCAGATCTGTGTGGACATGCTGCAAACACACCTCTGGCCTGCAGCGTAGACATAGCTTCAGGACCTGGATCTTCTCTCTATGCAGACACATGGTGTGCTGGAATTTCTAGGACATCTCCCATGTCCATAGCAGTTGGAAAAGCACCTGTATGATCAAAACAAAAATCTCCAAAACAGCTGCTCTTCATCTTCCACATGATTGTTTAAACCAAACATGGCCCAAGATATGTGCTGTGCTAAATCGATTCTGTTGTGAAATAAAGCTATTAACTTGGTTTTTATTTTGTTAAAAAGTGGTAAGTCTTTTTGTGGAATAATAAGCGTTACAGCTGGATAAAGTCTTTATTGCTAAAACATAAAACTACAGCAGTGCAAACTCTCACAGTGTTGGCTTTTCAGATGTTTGTGATTTCATATACAGCAGCTACTTATCTGACAGGGAAATTAAGATTAGTAACAATTTCCCTTTTACTCGGAAACCATCCTGATTCTGTTGTAATCATAATTTCTGTCATGTTTCTACTTAGGGTGAGGTAGAAATGTGGCAACTGGGAATTGTGTTATGTTATGCTCTAGGAGCAATTAAATCCAGTCTATCCCTACAAGACCAAAGGTGCAAAAATTGGAAAGAAAATAAATGGAAGGAAAGTCAGCAGGCTTTCACATGTGTTCAGTGTCCTCAGTCAGCCTGAGCCTTTGCTATCGCTGCCATTTCTGAGATTTGGACAAACTTTCATGGAACGGTAGGAACAGTAATGTTTTGCTACTTGTGTGATGAGCTACTTTTATCTTTGCTGTTAGAAACTCAGGTGAAATTAAAGCAAAGATCAAGAAAAGACAATTTTAAATTTTTTTTTCCTGGAGAAAGTCAAAGTTGTTTATCACAGCTGCCATCACTGTGTGATTAAAGCTGTGGTTATTTATACTATATGCTAACATAATGGACCCACAGACAACAGGCATGTACCAGGCCCTCGTTTCAAAGCTGTCTCTGGGGCCTTTTATTATTATATGCCTCTGCATCACAAGTTGCAATGCAAGAATATTAACATATCTTCTTCATTTTCAACGCAAAAGGGTGCTTTAGTGTCATCTTCCCTGCCAGGTTGGTCTGACGCATGAATCTCATCTCTAATCTGACTTGTGTCCACATACATAAATTGCTCGCTGGAATGAAATGAAATCTGGGTTAGCTGGCTGAGCAGAGCGGCTGGGAGGAGGTTGAAGCTTGAGCACTGCTGACAGCGGAGCTGCTGATGCGGGAGGAATACGGCACTCGGGTTACAGCAGCTCATCAGTTGCTAACCTCCCGCTTTGCTGGTCCAGTCGTTCTGCAACAGCAAAACATTATTTAGTGGTCTGATTGCTCTCAGCTTGCTCTTGCTGGGGATCTGTCAGTCAGACTGCAGGGTAGGATGTCTTGTGTTAGCTTTAAATCAGCTACCGAGAACAGGGTGCCGTGCAGGAATTCAGTGCAAGCTACAAAACCCACCCACAGCGGCACTGCACTGAGCTCTTGGTGGCTGAGGTCACACCCAGCTAACCAGCCATGCAAGGAAATTTCAGTGTACCAGCCCAGTGACAGTTGCAGCTTGTAGACTGCAGACTAAATGTATCTTAGACTGGCCTAAGAGGAATAACTTGAGATGCCTTTTGGATTGAGAACATGTCACAAGAGTGGCTCAGCCAGTGGCAGGCATAGCCAACATTCAGGCATCAACTCTTGTGGCAAGTTGGAGAGTGAGATGGCAGAGGTGAGATTTTAACAAAACATCAGCTCTTGGGACTGCACTGCTGAACATAGCAAACCAGCAAAATAAAATGAGTTGGTATACAAGCAAAAAAGCTCCATCCGTTTAAAATGCTTTAAAAAGTAGAACAGGTTAATGCAAAAGAGCAAAGTAAGACTGCAGGAAGAGCACAGTGGGTGTGTAGAGACTTCTCTGTAAGGCTGCAGAAAAGCTAAATGCAAAACGCTGCCAAAACACAGTACACATAGAGAGATCTTAAGAAACCAAAGATTCAGTAAGATAAAGAGAAAAATCCCAGTGCAGCTTCCTGGCTAGCTTCACCAGGTGATTCTGCCCTACAAAGGACAGTTCAATTTTATTTTTCTTAGATGATGTATATTTCTACTGATGATGTTTTGGGACAGCATGGATGAAGTTATCATGTGCTGTTTGCTTCTTGCCAACGCAGAAAAGTGCTGTAGTCCAGGATGTATAACCTGCCTGTGGTTAAGTTGATATGCTATGGAGTTGAGAAGGAAGTTTGAACCCTTAAAGGATTTTTCTTGTATGAAAAACTTCAGGCTGAAAAGTTAGGACATTACTGATCTAGCAGTTTTTTTGAGTGAAGAAAGTGCAAGCTGTCACAGTGACTGTAGTTATAACCACCCGATGCCTTGTCTGCTTACCGTCCCTGAAAGTAAGGTGCTAAGGAATTTATATGGGGTAGAGGCACTGATTTTCCGTTACTCTGCATGCGAAATTTCTGAAGCGATGTTGGTAAATCAGTACTTGGAGGTAAATTAATGCATTGCCTTCCCAATGTATCAATGCCAGTGCACTAGGGGACACTAGGTAGTGTTGCCTAACTGCTTTAGCAAAGAATATGTGCAGTCTTGCCTTTGATCATAGATGGTCAGGATGAGTCCCTTCTCTGTGCCAGGCCAGCACCAGAGCGTACCCTCCACTGGCCTCTCACCTGCACCCTGGTTTTGTGGACAGGATACTCAAATCTGCAGCCCAGAAGGGAGCAGCGATGTATTCTGGTCCAGCCCAAACCAAGAGCCCTCTGGCCGTATTCAGGCAGTGCTTCCACTTACATGCTGCTTTGAGAAATACACGTCTAAATGAAGGTGGTGTGTGACTTGCTGTGATGCTTTGGGGTGCTGGTGGGTGAAAAGCTGGACAGGAGCCAGCCATGTGCGCTCACAGCCCAGAAGCCAACCGTGTCCTGGGCTGCCCCCAAAGCGGCGTGGCCAGCAGGGCCAGGGAGGGGGTTCTGCCCCTCTGCCCCGCTCTGGGGAGACCCCCCTGCAGGGCTGCGTCCAGCTCTGGAGCCCTCGGCACAGGAGAGACACGGACCTGCTGGAGCGGGGCCAGAGGAGGCCCCAGCAACGCTCCGAGGGCTGGAACAGCTCTGCTGGGAGGACAGGCTGGGAGAGCTGGGGGGGCTCAGCCTGGGGCAGAGAAGGCTCTGGGGAGACCTTCCTGCAGCTGCCAGGGCTTAAAGGGGGCTTGTGAGAAAGATGGGGACAGACTTTTAAGCAGGGTCTTTAGCTATAAGAGAAGGCATAATGGTTTTAAACTAAAAGAGGGTAGATTTAGACTAGATATAAGGAAGAAATTTTTTACGACGAGGGTGGTGATGCAGGGGGGTTGGCCTAGGTGACCTTTAAAGGTCCCTTCCAACCCAAACTATTCTGTGATTCTGTGATGTGCCATATCTGTTTCATTAAAGAGGGCAATATTTACTGTTGTTTGTGATCTTTCTGGTTTCACCTCAGTCGAAGCATCCATTGAGTTCTTCCTAATTTACACTAGAAGAAATAATTTTATAATTGGGCTCTATGTATTTACTTCAGTATTTTTTTCAAGACTATATGCTATGAAGTATCTTTCAGACCCTCCCCCCCAGCAAAATGTTAAACCCTAAATGTACTATTTATCAGTTGTGCTATTTATATTCTGAACGTCACTTAATGTAGCCAACAGAGAAGCATAGATACGTTCTGTATTGATCGTATTTTCTTGCTTTACGGCAGTGGTGTAGTATGAGGATCACAGAATTCAGAAAGAGGTATATTTCTAATCAGCTTTTTGATGGGATGTAGTTTTAATGAAAGATGTCTTTTAACCAACCCATTCTATACAAAGAACAGCTGCATTCCTTTCAGCAAGGAATATGTTTGTTGCTTGATTGAGAGCTAGTCTAAAAAGAAAGAAAAATATTGTGTTAGTTTATTTCTTCTTTAAGCTGCCTGAAAAAGCACTGGAATATTTCTTTGCATTTAACAATAACTTTTTATTACTTTAAAATTTCAAATGTTCTGTGCTCTGGAAATTCTGTCTATGACTGAGAACAGCTGTGTGAATATCATCATAGATGATTAACTTTAAAAGGGAGTTGTTTTGATGTAGACCATTTAATTGTGATTCTGAAGCCAAGCACCTATTTGACTAAGATCCTAGTGAAGAAAAGTACCTACTGGAAACATACGATGATATCCTGCTCCTTTAGATGTGGCCAAGGCTGCTCTGAGCTCAAATGACTGCATTGAAGAATCAGAGGTACTCACCATCAGTAGTTAGAATGACTGTGTGTAGAACCACTCCAAAAGGAAGAGCAGAGAGAGAGAAATGACACTATTAACAACTCATTTTTGTCTTCTTTAGGTTACTGGACCAGGCAATTTTTTATCTTCCTATTGTCCTGATGGATTTCAATGAGCTAGGGATGAGAAAGGCTCAAAATGCATTGTGGATCTAACTTTTATATGTGTTATTTGCTTGTTTGTTTAACTAGGGACAGGGAGCCCTGTCTGAGAGACTAAGGAGCTTTAGCATGCAGGATCTCTCGACGATTCGTGGAGACAGCAGCAGCACTGTTCCTCCTTCAGTCACTGTACGAACAAGTAGCAAACAGAGCCAGCCAAAAACATCCAGAAGTGCATCGGAAGGCACTGGTGGCTCAGGTAAGTGCCAGCATTATTTTCAGTGTTGTGTTGTCTGGAATATCACACAGTTGAAGTCAGTCATGCAGTTGGCAGGAATATATAGCAACAGACATTGCAGGCAGCACATACCAGAATTCACAGGACACAGACCTGCTGTTGAGTCTCTTGGCACTCAAGAGAGAAAACAGTATCATCGTTTGATGGTTACTATTCCTGGCTGGTAGCAAGGATGGGACTTGAGGGTGCAAAGGAGCCAGCGTCAGTCCTTGCAACTTGAGATGAAGAGTTAGGCTCGGGGCTGCAGGCTGTGGTGGGTTTTCAATGAGAGGGGCTAATGGAGTTGCAAAAAGGAGGGGAATAAGAATGCACAGTAGTGGGCAAGGGTCGTTATTATCATCAAAGCCCCCATATGGTGATACAGCCTCTCTCTCTTATGCCATCTAAACATAAATGTGAGTTCTAATGGTTATCTGGTTTGAATTAGGCCCACTTGTGCTTCTTCTAAACTGTACAGTAGCTATTACAACACTTGATAGTTGTAGTTCTAGAACCTTATCACTGATGAAGCCTACTGAGAAATAAAACCCATATAAAGCACTCCTAGAAGCAGAGACCAAGATCTGACGGGTCTTTACGATATCAAGGATAACTGCATAAGCACTGTTATGGAAAACAAGTCTCTCTTGAAGGGCAATGGTTTGCTTTCAAATTCTGAAAGAACAAAGAATAGATCTTGTCATGGGAATAAGATCCATTCCCAAGGATTTAGTTACAAAAATTTATTTCAAGCTTGGTTAAAGAAATCTTTGGGAGCCCACATCCAAAACATTTAATTGGAGATAGCTTTACAGAGTAGATCTCAAGAACTGGGACATGTAGAGTTATCCCAAACAGGGGGTTCCTTCCAGATGGCTTCTGGGATTCCCAAACACCACCAAAGATCACGCAACTTGACTGCTGTGATGAGAAGCCACAGAAAGTTGCACTTGGTAGCTTGTGAAACATATGCTGGCAAGTTTGAAATTTAGCAGTTTCATCTTGTATTGAGGTCTATGCAAACATACACAGTGCTTCAAGCCTGTGTAGACTGCTACCCCTTCTAGCTGGCTCTAGTTTTGGAATGTTTTAGAAATGTCTTGTCTCATTCTTCTTAAAGAGTATCCTTCAAGCCCTTTACAAATTCTCACAATTATAGCTCACAGACTTCTCTGTTTATTTTTTTTTTAATATCATCTGTTGAAAAAATTCTCTTTACAGGTAAACTGAAATAGCTAATGTTGGTGCACAGTGGTTTTATTCTGATGTTTATGTAAGGTCTTGTATATACTTCTCTTGAAGTAATCAATCTGAAAGTAAAGTGCTGGCACACAGAATGTAACAGTCTTAAAAAAAAAAAATAGACCAAAATAACAAATGGCACAAATAAAGCATAATTTAGCTATTTTAATTCCATGTTGTGTAGAGCAGCTCACCTGGCCACAAACCCCTGTCTTAACACAGAGAAGTTTCTGATTTTGATCTGGTTTTATACCAATACTGTACAAGGATCTCTCAAAATGAATCTTTGGAAAATTGAATTGTTCATAAACTTTTCAAAGTGAGCCTAGTGTTTATCAGAAATTTTTGTATCCAAGTAATTTGAGATTTTGTTTTAATTTTTCTTTTAATGGAAACAACACAAATTTGCAAAATCTTCCAAGACCCTTATCTGTCCCATCTCACTTAGTGATTTCATGGAGGTTCCCCTTCTCCATCTGCAGGCAATACGGAGAGGCCCCTCCAGAGGGTGATTTCACTCACAGGTGGTGGCATCATGCTGCGTGGAAGACTACAGCCTCAGTTTTACTCTCACTTTTAATCAGATTAAGTGAAATATGTGGTCCTGGTCTCTCTGGTCCGTGGGCACAATTATGTAGTCAGAATGTCTAGAGGGGCGAATTGATCGGGGTCATAACTATCGTGTGTGTGTGTGTATATGGAAGAGTGTGACCTGTCAGCCAGACTGTATCACATCTTGAGGGCCATATTCGGGGTGAGAGAACGCTGCTCGAGGCACACCAAGCCCAGACATGGTTCCATCACTCCACCTTCCATATTTGTTTAGTTGCAATGTTGCACATAAGCAATGGGCAGACAGAATTGCCTACTAGTATGCTGTATATACGTGTAGTATATACATATATGAGTATGTACACGAGCAGCCACTACAGAACAGCTGACACACAGCTTTTTCCTCTCCCAAGACCCTCAGATAACACATGTCCATGTCAGTGGTACTCACTGTCTCACAGAAACGTTAGACTTCTCTTTATATTCCTGCTTTAGAGATAATGGGACTTAGCCGGTCTGACATCAGAGAGTCAGCAAAAATACCCAGACTGTCTGCTTGGCGTGAAGATGACTCAGCTGAAGGCCTCACCTTTCTTGTAACCAGACAGCCTGTTAGAAAGCCTGACAGCAGTAGCTGGGATATACAAAATGACTTTAAGAACATTATTAGAGAGCCTGGCTGGGGCTGCAAACATTATACCGTTGGTCAGAGTAGAAATCTTGCTTTATAGAGACTCTTAGGGAAGGCTTGAAGGAACAGGTTGTGTGTCCAGAAGCAGCAGCGTGCTGGTTAGGAGGCAAGACTGTGAGTTAGGACACATGAGTTCACACCCCGCTTTACTGCAAAATATGGGTATGACCTGGAGTGTACTTTTGTTCCTCAGTGTGTCTTGTAAAGCGGAACAAATTGTACTTCTCATGTCCAGGCCCTGAAAGCCGTATGTGGTAAAAGATGGTTTTGTATTTTAAGGTCAATACCTCAGAAGATTTCTTATGTGGCTTTCCTGTACACCTTATTTCAGTGATTATAACATGTAAAACATCTGATCAGTGGAAAAGTCCTGTCTATGGATTGATCCCAATTTTGCAAGAAGGTTTCTCTGTTTCTAGTAACAGCGCTCTATCTTGCCATTATGCCAACCTATTACGGTCCTATGCAAGTGCAGCTTTCAAATTTACAACTGATAGTAACTGTGGCAGGGACAGGAACCTGAAGTGTTATGTTGACTGGATGTGTTGAGGAGTGCTGCTGCACATGGGGTTTGCCTGAGGAAGGGGGCATTGCTAGGCCACAGCCAACCGCACAGGTGAAAAGCCAAGTACTGCTGTAGCAGCTGCGACCCTTTTTGCTTTGGGACTGGCATCCCCATGCCTGGGAGTGTGTGTGAGCATCACTCAGTCCTAAGGGGGTCATAGTCTTTGATGAGGGAATACATACACAAATTGCCTATGGGAGTGCTTCTATAGCTCCCTTTATTTCTCTCAGATGGTGGTCAGGGATGCACAAAGGCTGAAGAATGCGTTTTCCATCTACCACAGGATCTTAATTTCTCAACAGGAGAGACAGCCGTGTCAAAGAGAGGATAGTAGCCTTGTGATAACGCGATAACCTCTCATCTGATCGGGCACTGCTGTTCTTAATTTCTTGAGTGTTCACTTTTATATTCACATGCCCGTATTTTTTCTTGTTAGTTAAATGAGCTTAAGGGGACTTGTGGGACCTACATTAACTTAGTGTTTGATCCAGAGTAAAAGTACTCTCTCTTACCATTTTTGAGGGATTATTTTTACCTCTGACCGATTTGCTGATCCACTTTATTGGGAGCCTCCAAAATAACTGTTTGGGACACCTTTGGGGAAGTATGTTATGAGATCAAGTGGCCAGGAACTAGAAGCTTCTCCAGCCAGCTTTGCTACTGAACAAATGGTGCATGGAAGCACACCCTTGCAGTAAGACAAAGACAAGAAATGGCGCTTTAAGTCGAGGTAATGGAGCTCAGATGTGTCCCATTCCCTGAGCAATGGAAACACAGCCAGATCTGGTGTGGAATTTCATGTTGCTCAGTTCCAATCCTGTTGTTTGACTGTCTTTAAGGGCAGATACAATATCTGAAAGTAAGTGATTTGGAAAGGCAGGGGAGTGGAGAGAGGTCTATTGTCTTCCCTGCACAGATGAGACTGCTGAAACTCATGTTTGTTGGTACGAACCTCCCCACTCCCGCTGTGAGCTCCAGGAGTGATTCAGGTTCTGGTTCCGCGTCTCTCGGGCATGCTTCCAAGTCCACTGAACCCCGTAGAAAGACTCTCCTGACATCAGTGGCCTTTGACTCTGGTCAGAAGTTGGCTGCAGGACCACGCGGTACTCAGGCTACGTTAAATAACTGCTCAGCTTGTTTAATTTCCATTGTTGATATTTTTATAATATGATTGATGCTGGTTAGATGGATTTGTGGCTCTCTGAATCCCCTCTTGACACTAAGCACTGTGTGAAGAGTTTGGCGTTTAGTTAGTAACGACCACAAGCAGACACAGCAAAGGTTTGCTTTTGCCTGCGGAAGAGTGTCTTATGAGGCCAAGAAATAAAATATGCAACAGTTGCCTCTGAGACAAGGAGAATTACTCCTTCTTTTTCTCTGCCTTTTGCTGCTTTTTTTTTTTGCCCTCTACTTTTTGCTGTCTTCGCTGCCTTTCGATGGTGCCCGCTATACTCCGGCAGTCTGGCTCATGCGGATGGCCATTCCACAGGAGCGGGACTGCTCAGTGTATAGCGGGCTCCAGGTGCTCCGGGTGTATTCACACCCATCCCACAGAAAGACCCTCCTCACACTCAGTCAAAAGCCACATGCAGATGACATGGAAGGGCAAAGGCTGCTTTTGGCATGATATTTGTGTGGCAGCCGACCCCACACACAGCACATTACATAGGCATCACCTCAGTGAAGCACGTGCACACCTTCCTTTGACACACACTGAGGAAACGTGATGATTGCCCTTCCTCCATGTAGCAGGCCTACAACCTGTCCTCTTTGTCTGATCTTTCGCTTTGCTCTTAGTTCAGCATTTCTTGATTTAGTGTCCCTGGCACGCCTGTGATATTTTAGCTTTGATGCCTGTTCCAGTCTGTGCTTCTTCCACAAGCAGAACTGCCCCTTTCCTTTGGGAACTGTAAATGTCATGTGGCTACTCATCATTATGGAAAACTGGAAGCTTCAGAACAACATTTCCAAATATTTTTCAAGGCAATCCTGTTGTTCTGGCAAATATCAGTAACAATTCACATACAGCTGTGTCTATATTAAAAATGGAGGGCTTTTGCACTTCCTAACCTTACAGTATTGCCTTAAAAGCATCCTGGACATTGCAGATAAAACTTGTTCCCTTGTGATGGCTGGTGAGTGCCAGGTGTGACTTGAGGAGTCGAATATTGGCCACTGTGTCACATCACTCAATCCCGTAGCTGATGCAAACACGTCTCACGGTTGCTGCTGTCAGCAGAAACCTCCGGCGTGGGCTGGGCACTGGAGGCCAGCCTTGCTTTTGGGTGAGTCAATGGGACATACCTCAGTGGCAGGAGATTTGCGTCGCATTACGGGACCATCAGTGTCCAGAGCTGACGCTGCCTGGGCCAGAGGATCACACACTGCAGAGCCACCCTCTGTATTGCCCAGACCAAGTGCCCTTTCTGCTTAAGCTTACCCCAGGCAGAGATCGTTCTCATCTGGAATGATTTCAAAGCAGAAATATGCAGTGTTCTCTCTGATACTCGCCACTCCTCTGTGCAGGACAGAGTCAAGGCTATTTCTTGGTTTTGCGCTTCAGCACTGAAGGCTTTGCAGGGCAGAACAAAGGTGGGGGAATATCAGCATTCAGGATATGTTGGGATAGTTCAGTCCACACCAACCAGAAAAACTCCAGAAAGCTGTGTGAGGACCACTCGTATGTATATGTTATATGAGCTCTCAGAGAATAAACCTTCATAAAACTGTGATCAGCTACCTTCTGTGTAAAATCAGGGACTAAATCCACAGCAGATCTCTTGAGGTTGGCTGAGAATCATCTCTTTTATTCAAAGGCCATAGTTTCACAGCAGCATCCAGCCAGTGTGAGCCAGCACTCCCGTTGAAAGGGTGTGACCCAGCTGCTTGCTTCTGCCCCACACCATCCTTTCACTTGGATATGTTTAAATCTTATTTATATATGCTGACCCCAGTCAGGGAGCTGGTTCAAGTTAAATGCAGTTCCTTGCTTCCAGGTTGCTCTTGACCTGGGTCAGATCCTTAAGCCAGTAGAGAGCAGCAGCACAGACATCAGCAACAGGACAAGGAAGGTGGAGGCCAGAGTGTGAGGGGCAATGGGACATCTGCTTTCAGCAGCAGTACTTGTTTATGCTTGCTTAAAATGACTGTGAAACTATGGAATAACTTTCAGTGTCTACAGTGCTGGATAATTGTGACCAAAGAAATCACACAGACCTCAAACTTTTTTTTTTCTCCAAAAGCTTTTTTTATCTGGAGTCATTGATATGAGATTTGTGAGGATTACATTGGAAGGCTCAAACTGGAAATTATTTCTAGGCTGTTTCCTGGAATACAAGCTGTCCACAAGATGAAGCTGTAAAGGTTGCACTTCTATGAACAGCTGGGAATCACCTGCATTTGCACTGAAGGGTGCAATGCAATTCCCTTGGTTGCTTTAATTTTTGCAGCAATTCCACCAAAATATAGTACCTGCAGGAGTCCTCAGCACCTTCCTGATTTAGGAAGATCAGGGATCTGTGGACAGCTTTCCTTCAGAAGCTGTGTGAATGTCTGCACCAGTGCTTGTCGAAGCCTAAATCTACCGGAAAAAAAAATCCAAGCATGTAGCAATAGAAGTGCCAGTATTGCACCCTGTGTTTATTATCATACAGCCTTTTGCACTGTGCTGCCCATTGCTTATCCGTGCTCCCAGGCCCCTCTCGTCAGGAGTTATTTCTGTTTAATGATCTGAGAACAGAGCCAGGGAGCTGTACGTAATTCCAGCCTTAACACCCATTAGGCACAGAGCCTGGGGTGAGGCACGTTCCTGGGTCCGTGCTCTGTGCTGGTGAACAGAGACGATCATCTCTTAATGCACATGGGAGCTGCAAAGTCCATCTCAAAATGATGCCAAGTGTTTTCTGAGAGATAGCTTAACCTGATGAGTTCCTAACGCTCAGGTCCTCTTTCAGTGTGCACGTGTTGCTCGGTATGCCGACTCCTCAGAGGTGAGTGCTGGATTTCCCATGCATCCCTTTTGGGCATGGCTGCGTTCCCCAGCCTGGCTTGCTCCTGCTGCTCTTACTCATTGGGTTTCCTAACACCATATGATGAAACCAGGGGAAGGCCAGGCTACGAGTGAGTTTGTGAGCTGTGTGTGTGCTGATGGCAAGTACTGTGGTGCTTCTCACCTTACTGACCTGTGTTACCCAAGGCTGGGGAGTGTTTCTGTGGAGAAAAACTTCAGTCCTTTCTGTCCTAGAAGATGTACCACTGTTCTTGCTGCACCGGTGTAACTCCTCTGCCCTCTATCCCCCAGTGCTGGTGTAAAACCGCAGGGAAACCAGCAAGAGCAAACCTTCCTCAATCCAGCCCTGTTTTGCTCCATTCCCTGGGGATTTGCATGTGTTTCTCTGTTGCTGGAGAGGACACTTGTGTTTGGGATGAGCAGGGTAAATAGCAAAGCCCAATAGCAGACCCTGCTACAATAGAATAGGGTTGAGCAGACTCTTCCTGCTTCACTCAGTGCTACAGCCATTTTTGAAAAATGTCCCCACTGTCCCTAGCATTGCTTGTGTTTACAAACTTAGGAGTGTGGTGAACGGTTTAGCTGCCAGTGGTCTTTTCAATGCTGTCTGTTAGCTTGGTTGCTAAGAGCTGAGCTGTATCACTTCTGCATTTTGTCCCAGTGGCAGCTGAAAGGAGGGGGAGGCCTCTGGTTTGGGCATGCCAGAGGATGGGGCTGCCAAGCAGCTTGTCTGGGGAGAAGGAAATCCAGACTGGCAGCATCTCATGTTGGTGGAAGCAAAAGACCTTAGTAACTCCTTTACTTCTCATCTCATGTGCTTTTACTTTATTTTGCACACTGTAATCGATCTGGGGATGGCAGCAGAGCAACTGAAGGATCACAGTGCTGCCACTGTGCTGCAGCCATCACTGCTGGCTGTGTCACTTCCAGAGTACCAGGCTGTGCGCTCCCACTGCCTTGCACCTGATGTGCCCTGCAGCCCTGTGCAGCATTAGTGCCTGGAAGCTGGTGATCCCAGCCTGACAGTGTCTCCTTGCACACTGTGTAGATGGCAAACCAATCCTCATTTTTGGTCTGGCACCCTCCCTGTTGTCCTTTTCTGGTTCTTTGCGCTAGCGCATTTGGGGTGAGTGTGCCACTGTACAGGAGAAGAAAGCCTGTTTAAGGTGGTATCTGTTTAAGCAATCATGAAACACTTGTATTCCCGTTGCAATTTATTAGCACCCTCCTAATTTTAGCCTAAACCAATTTTATGGATTTGACTTCAAAGTGTTCTTTATAAAAAGAATCACTGAATCCTTAAGTACTTAATTGTCATGAGTTAATCTTGGCAATGTCATTTAATGACACTAAGCAGTAATGAGTCCAATATGCTTACAAATTGGGCCCAAAGTTGTGTTGATCTGGTTTAAATTGCATGCCCTGTCTTTCAGATTGGCTTGTCTTACTATTTTTTCCCCCCTGACATAATCCAGTCCCTTGGACCATGTCAATAGGGATATGCTGAGGCAGTATCTCATAGAGGGTTCATTCTGTCTCCACAGGCTGCCCTTTCTCTGTCTCCAAGGCAATAGATGCATTAATGCACTCTCAGACAACAGCCTGCCATTTAAAATGCTCCTTTGTAAGTGCAGCTTGGGGAGCTGACTACGTAATGTGAACACATTTTCTCAATGCCACAAAAAGCAGGGGGAAGAAAGCAGCTAAGTTTGTTTAGCTAGGACTAAGTTGTCCTCAACTATTGGCATTCTTCTTACCTTGGTGCAAACTTTTGTGTAGCCAGTTTCAGAGTACAATCGTTAATAGCACTAATTTCCAAAGAGCTTATAATCTAAATGGGCAGATAGTCGAACCTTACCTCAAGCAGGAGTATTAAAGGCTGTTTTAGAGCCGTGATGCAGCCTTTTTGGCAGGAGCAGTTGCCTTAATGCCTTTGAAGATGAAAATTGTTTTGCTTGCTGACTCATAGAAACCTCTGCAGCTCTTAGGAGAGCACAGGCTGGTGGGAGCAAAAGTCTACCCATCCTGCTCCCTAGATAATATCCTGAGAGAAGCACTGGACAAGGTAAAAACAGTTGGGGCCAAAACATGGTGGTTTCAGGAGGATATGGCCTGCAGGTGCCATGGGAGCGTGCATTTATGCAGGCTAGGCTGAGTGCAGTGTGAACTCCCCTTGTACTGGTGCATCACTGTCAGCGGTGATGGTCTCCTCTGCCACTGAAGCCATTTGCCACACAGAAGAGCTTTCTCTTGCCCAGTTGGCTCACTCCAGCTGGCCTCATGGTCTGCGCATGACGAAGCGTTGACACAATTCAGGACATTCATCCTCCTTTGCTCTGGGCAGCTTCACTAAATGGAAGCGTGGTCCACTATATACACTCCAGTGTGTCTTCTTGACAGCTTCTGTGCCAGCTCTTCTTGCTCTTCTTCAATGGCAGGCCTTTGCTGGCAAAACTCCTTCCAAGTCTTCACACAAGTTTCTGATTTATCTCTGCTGTGTTCACGGCCTGTGGAAAGTCAGGCTGCAGCATTAAGGAACAACGGTACAATTGTGTAAGAGCTCTTAAGATTTCTTCTTCCTTCAGGAAGGACGGAGTGAAAATCTCCAAGGATATCTGTTTGTCTTTTGGCAGTGCCTGGTAAATGCTTAAACGCTGGTCAATATTAAGCAATCTTGCTTGGAACTGGCATTTAAGAAGTAACAAATGTTATGTTCAGTGGTATTCTGTCAACTAACATCTCATAGGTGCTGTTGCAAAGACCTGTGGCACGGCTGAGAGGGAGGAACAATTTTAATCCTTGTAGATGATAAATATATCTATCAGATAGTGAATAATCGGCTGTATGTGAGGAGAACTGTTGCGGCTGCATGTATTTGAAGGGGTATTTAATACTAAAATGCGGATTAGGAGCCTTAGGAAGTGTAAGAAACGTGCAAGGATGTTAGTGATGAATGGGACTGGTTTTTGAGTGTGCACCACTGGGTTGTGCTCCATCGTGGTGACTGATACAGTAATGTACACCTGAAAAAGTACCGCTCAGCAGTGACTGATGGTCAGCCTAGCCAACCTGTTCAGTCAGCCATCCACAAGGTGTTGCAGCATAAAGCCAGCCCCGGGAGTTTTTCCAATAAAATAATGTTGGATCTCTTCCTACATGTGGTTGTCACCCTGAAGACAAGGTGACAGATTACACACACTCTGCAGTACAGCTCAGCGAGGACCTCAATGGGACATTCACTTAATTGTGTTTTAAACAAATCACTGTACTGGTATATTAGATGTATCCAACCCCTTCTTTGTGGTATGCTACAAATTACACATGAGATTGTTACAGTGGAAAGTACTTTTAAAAAACTAACTGACTTTGCATCAAGGAGGCTGTTCATATAACTCTGAACTAGGTCAGTTAAATGGTGTAAGTGGTTTCATTTTTGTTCTTAGCCAGTTTTGCTTCCAGCTCTTGTGCTGGGGATTTTTTTTTAACCTTTCTCTCACTGAACTTAAAGAAAAAACAACAACTTTCCATGGCTCTAGACATTTTGTTCCTTAAAACGTCCCTTTACTAAATGTTGAATCAAATTTTTACAGGTATGATTTGCATCACTTTGCAACAGTACCTCTGAATGGCAATTTTGGAGTTTCTCTGGGTATTTAAAAATACTTTCATAATGATTTTTGCTATTTCAGGGAAGGAAAATTTTTCATAGAAAATCAGTAGGTCCTTTAAGTACCTTTGCATTTTACCTACAGAAAGTTAAAACATTAATTGTTGTTTAATAAACTCCAGTTGAACCACAGAAAATATGAAAGCAAAGATGAGGATTGCTGTGCTATGAAACAATATTCCTTCCCCCTTTACACCCAAATTTTTCCCTAACAGTTTCTTCTTTCCTTTTCTCTATGTAAATATTATGGGACTCTGATGTAAGTGTTACAGATTGCATGAGTTTTCATCTGAGGTGTTTGGAATAGACTAGCACTTAACAACTTAATCATTTGTGGGATGTGTTTTTATTAACAGATGACTTTGTTAATGTGATTAGACTTGTTTGCTTTGGTTGCGCTTGACTTCAGCTTTGGAAAGGATGCCTGCCTCTGTTTTGTGGCTCCTGGGCAGTGTGTGCTGGTGGAGTTGGCTGCTCCTAACTTCTTGGTTTGGCAATGAAAACTGTTGGGGAAGTACATGACTTGGGTCAGTGTCTTTTGGAAATGATGGCAAAATTATCTTTGTTGCAGGGAAAAGAAGCTGATAGCCATCGTATAATAAATATCTGTTCTCTTACTCTTACTAAGTGGTGTGGCAACCTCTTCATAACTCCAGGAGTTATCTCCTGGAAAGGCTTAGCTTTGGAATGACTTTATCTTCCATTACAATAATACAATACCTTTCTCCTGGCTTGTGTAGTCTGTGACTGTGGTTTATCCCATTGCTCCTGAGGAATTACAGTCATGGGAGGAAGAAGTATTGTGCTCAGCAAAATAAGAGGGGGGTCCAACTTCTCTCAAATGTATCAGGGTGCTGATTCCCCCTATAACTGTATAAGTGTCCAAATTTTTCAGAGGATCTAGGTCAAAGTCATTTGCTCATCTGTAGTTAGAGTGGGCCAGGTCCTGATCTCTGTTGTACTCATGAAAATCCATAGGATTTACCCCAGATTTACACAGCAGCATAGACCAGAGCCTGAATCAAAGCAATTGCTGAAAAAAACTGCATGCTACTGGATCCCATTTGTTGATGTAGGAAGAGTTTTGCAAGTAAGATTTCTTAACCCTTGTAGAATCACAGAGATTAAAAATTATGACGGTCTGGCTCTACATTCCCTTGTCTGTGCTGGGTTGTTCCCTGTTGTGTATTTAATAGCTTACATCCCAACTCTGCAGAGCACTCAACTGTCTAATCTGGAATATGCCCAGCTTCAGGGCTTCCCATGCAATGTGCTGGTTATATCCATTCCCTTAGAAGGAATTAGGATAGGATGATAGGAACTGGAATTAAGCAGTCCATTTCCTTTGTCTGTTTGCAGTCAGATTCTGTCTTGCCTTAGTGAATGTAATCTGGCCTGGATACTGAAAAAGGTGTTTGCAAGAAGCAGCAACAGCTTTTGCCCTGGCACACCAGTGGATTTCCTGTTTCTGCAGTGATTCTGCCCCTCCACACAAAGGTGTGAAGCCATAAAGGTAACAGGTGGAGACACCTGAAACTCAGCCTGCTCTGAGATGGGGAGTGAGACTCTCCCAAAGACAAGAGAGCTCAGGGAGATGTCTGGCATATGGTCCGTGCTTTTACAGAGCCACCTCCTGGCTGTGACACGGTCCCTGGGGATATCAACTGCTCCCCTGGAGCAGCCCACGCTGCTGGCTCTGCCACTTTGGGGACATCTGATAGTTGCCTGAGGATGGCTCTTAGAAACACACAGGAGGTCACCTGAGGCCAAGCGCTGTCCTTAAGAAGCCTGTGCCAGCCCTGACTGTGTTTTGCTGCTCAGGCTGCCCCTTGTCCAGAAACAAACCTTGGTGTCCCAGGACCCCTCCATTCACTTTAAGTATCCATCTCCTTTCTCACTAATTCCTTACATGTGTGCTTATTATTGTGGTTAATATCTTACCTTATATTTTCTCCTGAAGAGGGCTCACTCTCTTGGTGTAGGAAAGTAAGTTTTTTTATCCTGTCATCGGTCTATTCACAAAAAAAACCCCCAAACCTCAGAGTTGTCACTACGGAGCAGCAGCCTTTCAGAGTTGAGTTGCCTCCAGTCCCACAAGAGCATAATGCTTCCACAAACATGGGACAAATCCTGGCACCCCAGATCAATGTGAGGTTGGGATTGCCCACCATCCAGATGTCCTCCCTGAGGCAGGATGGGCAGGGAATCCTCCCTTCTTGCCCTGGGTCTTAAAAAAAGGGCCCTGTGTATTCAAGGTCTGCTCTTGTCAATGGGCAGAAAAGTAGTGGAAAGGCCTGGCATAGATCCGCTTCCTCCCTTTTCCAGTTCAGTGAAGCTGAAACAAAACTTGTTCTCATTAGCCTGGTTTTTGTGCCTCATTCACAATGAGATGAGCCAGGGGAGAAGACCTCAACCCAACTTCCAGTGGACTTTACCTCTCTGCTGCAGGGGTCAAAGCAGTATGTGCTGGCTTGAAGGCTGAGCTCTCCTCCGGATCCTCACGGAAGCAGCTCCAGGACATGGATGTGATGCTCAGGCTGATGGGGAGAACAGAAGAGCCTGCAGGAGGCTGTGCCTCTGCTGTGCCTGTTGTGGAGACGGGCGACGGGGGTGGCAGAGCTGCCTGGATATCATTTTGTCCCAGCACCCAATTCAAGAGAGAGAATAATATCGGAGAAAGCAACGCACAATAGAAAACCATGGGATTCCCAGGAGTGTTATCAGGGCTGGCAGTTCCTTCTGTCTCCTTTTGCAGTGGAGCAGCTGGCTGTAGGAGAAGCGGACCATAATCTTGTATGCTGTCAGCTTCAGCAGCCAGTGTCTCTGCAGTCTGGTCACTGAATGTTCTAATTCTGGTTCTCCAACATCCCTCTGTCCTGTCCACTTTGAAGTCCTCTTTTTCCTGAGGAAAGCCATTGTCTCCTCACAGCAGCACATGGCTGGGGATATGATGTTGGGCCAGCCTGCAGTCCGCATCTGAGGGACGTCTGGGGAAGAGGGCAGCGGGGAGCAGTCATGGTGTTGGGGGCAGTACTTAGCCTCCAGGCTGCAGATTTGGGCATGTTTGGTTCAACTTTGCTCAAGGTCTGAACAAACAGCATCAAAACCAAACCTGTCTTCCATTTTCCATTGGCTTAGAGAGGCACAAGGACCAGCTCCCACATCCAAGATGACCTAAGCTAGGCTCCTCCTGAATATCTCACTTCCCAAGTGGAAGAATACAATAGTCATTAAAATAAAATGTTCCTGAACTGATTTGCCATGTGGTCTAGAGAACATTTAATTCTTCCCACAGTGCAGGCTTAACACCACAGTCATATATAGAAAAAACACAATTCAGCGTTATTCCAGGCCTCTGCAACGTGACTATCAGCATTTTCAGTACATGGGAAAAAGTCGACTTCCAGCTCTTCCTGGAAACCTGGGATGGTGTCTTTTAGCCTGCCCATGCAAATGGTGATAAAGGGGTAGAAACACAGGGTCAGTGGCCAGAGGATGGTGTACATGGCTCTCTTGGACAGCAGATGCATCCTGTGGGCTGAACACAGGGGCTGAGAGTGTTTGGCTGATGACTTGAATTTGGCACTGGAGAGAGCCCCAATGACCTGCTCGTGACTTGTGGTGTTGCTGTAGCCAGATCACTTCCCCGTTGTCTCTGTGATCCAACTGAAAGAGCTGTTGGAGAATTCAGTTCTTTTGTGCTTTTAAGGTTCTAAATAGATTAATAAATATTAGACTTCTAAGTCTAATTAGACTCTTTGGTTTTAGTTTTTGGGTTTTAGTCTTTGGTCCAGCAGAGCCTTACAGTCAGGCTGGGACAAGAAGCACAGAGCATTATTTCTGTGTATGTTCATACAACAGTCAAAGTATAGAGCCAATAATTGTGGTTAATGCCATCTAAACAGCACACACTTCCATGCCTGACATTTTTCAGAATGAAAAAAGCCTAACTATCTGTCAAACAAAGAAAGCCCCAGCCCTGCTGTTAAGAAACTGTGGAGATGCAGAAACCTTGGTCATGCTGGGTGTTCTCTTATGTACCTCTTGCTTTGGACTGTCCGTTAAAAATACCATCTTGCTTCCCTGCCTGGATTTAAGGCAGAAAATTGTGTTGTACAAGACCAGTCCCACAAAGGTCTTGCCATAAGTTGCAAAAATAAGAACCACCAAGCAGTTGTTAGTGGTCTGTAGTCATTGGGCCATAATCTGCCTTCAGATCCATCAGTGGAGTTAATGCTCCATAAGATTTACTCCAGAGTGACAGAAGAGAGGCTTTTCCTGTCTCTGGTCTTGCAGCAACACTCCCACTGCTGAGGGTCCATTCAATGCCTATTGAAGCTTTTGGTTAACTTCAGTGGATCTTAGGCTGGGTTCTTGGCTTGAGCTCTCTCAGCTTCAAGTCAATTAGTGCTGCTGATGACAGCAGGAGCTGTCTCTGTACTGTCCAGAGGGCTTCAGCACTCATTTGGTGTCTTCTAGAGGACACTCCTAGAAGCAGCAGATGCAGGAACTATGGATGGAATCAGCAATTCAAGAAATCGTCTATTTTATTTATCCCTGAGCCAAACAAAAAAACTCTCTTTCTAGAGTCAACCTGCAGATGATCACAGGCTGTGAATTTAGTCTCTATTCTACGTAAAATAATCAAAATAGAGCTTATAACGGCTTCATAAACAAGGGCTTTTTGATTTCTAACCCCACAGCTGCTATTACTAGAATGTGACGTGTGAATCTTCTGTCTATTAATCCCTGGACAATGCATGGCTTTGCAGTGAGGTGGCATTTGGCAGAGTGTGAATCAAACTGTCACTGATTTCCTCATCCTTTGTCTTCACGTTTAGGCTGTAAATGGCCGTGTTAAATAGGTGTGGACAATAAGTATGAAAAGCCACCTGAAGCAAACTGTGAAACAAAAGGCTCTGTGTTCTCAGATGATGAAGAGAACGATTCATTGGATTGTGCATCCATGAACAAAAGGCCCAAAAAGAAGGATCAACCCCTTGAGGTACTTCCATATTGTCAAGGCTCCTGCTTCTATGACATTCAATCTTCCAACTGAATGAACATCTCTCTTTGGTCTAAAAACACTGAGTCCAAACAATACATTTCTGCTTTTTCAGGGATGGGTCTTGCTATGGGTTCACTCACTTTTCTTCATGTGTAGATTTCCTGAAAGAAGTCTGAATTAGTGCCTGTGGAGCTAATAGTTATACAGAGCTTCAGAGTTGGATCTGAATTGCAAAACTTGGATCTAGCTCTAAACTATGTGCTAATGTGGAGGTATTTGGGTGAGAGGATTTGGATATCAACTGCTAGTTGATTTTTCATGTCTATAGAGAAAAAAATATTCTCACTCTCAAGGCAGGATAGTTATAGTGAAAACAGCCAGCACCCACAGCCAGAGCACGCACAGGTCAGGGCCCAGTCCCTCTCGCTTGAGTTCACACCTAGCCAAACCCAAACGAAACCAGCAGCAGTTCTTCCTTCATGACTTCGATAGGTTTTTGAATCAGGCACTGTCTTAACAAGTATGCTTTAAGCTGCTTCATGGAAACAGAAGATCTAAAGGATCTCACACTGTGGTTTGCCAAAAGCAATTTTAGCAACATTTTGTTGTGGAGGAAATAAAACCTCCATGGGAGATGATGTAGGCAAAGACTCCTTCCAGATCTGGGCAGGGAGGATGGAGCCACAGCCAGCAGCTCTCAGATCCGAGCCGGGAGATCTCCACCATGGGGGGAGCTGGGTTTGTTCCACCCACCCCTTGGCTCAGCGTGAGGCAACGGGAGTAGTGTGGGTTGGTGGGCAGTTGTATGTCCTTCTGGTGGGTTGTCCTACCTCTGGGGGTGTTACGGATGAGTGGAATGCACCTCACTCAAAAGAGAGAAGCAGCAGTATGTGGCTAGGTCCAATCTTAGTCTCAGACTTGGACAACAGTTTATGTCAGGTGGAATTATCTATATAATGTTTATAATAATTAATATTGAGTAACTACATGGATTAGTACTGTTTCATTAGTATTAATTCAGCATGCTGTCAGTCACTTACCAAGGATCTGTTGTGAGTAAGGTATCTCTCCACCTTGGTCAAGGAAAGATCTGTTAGTCTCAGGTAAGGGCTGTCAAACCTTGAGAGGCATCCCTGCTCAAGGGGAGAGTCACTTGGTGCGCAGTCCAGCTGCAGCTGAGGGAGAGCTCAAATTGGGCTCATCCTGATGGTAATGTTTATAGAGCGTAGTTGGCTGTTAGTCCATAGTATAGACAAGATAGATGTCTTCCTTTTAGCTCTGGTATCTTGTTCTGTACTTCGGTTATTGTGCATTTTTGGGCTTTGAAACCTCCTTTCGGAATATTTTTCCAAGGCACCTTCACTCCTTTGTACGTGAGCCAGGAGCTTTCCAGCTCGCAGGTTCACCACAGGGCATGACGCCTGTTGCTCCTTAACCCGAACCAAAGCTAGGGGTCAAGTGTATCCGTCACAGAGGCTCTCATGCAAAGCTGGGCTGCTCTTTTTACCGTGGAAAGGTGCAGCCTCTGAGGCTACTCTCAGAGCTGTCAGGTGACATCCCAGAGGAGACAGAGCTCTTCATTCCTGATTTTAGAGTTTTTACTGTGCAGATAATGGCTGCTTTGCTTTAAGAGCCATCTGGCTCCCCAAAGAGCAACCTTCTCCCATGCTGCAGGAGCTACTGCTCTAGTCTGGCTGTGTCCCAGGGCTCCTGGTTTACAGAGAGGGACTCTGAGCCAGCAGCTATGGAGTCGGGTGTGCTACAGGATCCCTGACTACCATACACAGCAGCCTTCTTCCTCAGTTTTTCTCCTCCAGCTGTGCCTTTCTGGATGCAGCTGTCCCATCCGGGTCTGTTGGGCTTTTGGGGTTTCATGGTGGGGACTTGGGGTAAGATTTCGGGCTTGGAAGATAGGGTGGGGTGTTGGATTAATCCCATCGCTGCAAGAAACTACCTTGGTTTATGGGCAAGCTGGAACAGATGGAGATTTAGATGGAGTCTAAACAAAACCTCGCTGCACTGCAGTTCTTTACCAATATGAATATTTATACCTTGCTGCACCACAGGAATGTAGAAACACAGCATGATCTTGGGTTTCAAAGTCCTGTAAAATAGAAATGACAAAGTCCTCACGAATGGTAAGACCCTGTCATAGTGTTAGAGGTAAATAGGTTGATGTTGAAGAAAATAAGGCTTTGGATATTTATGTAAATGGAGTAGAAGAGCTTACCAGGCCTTGCAGTGCTACATGAAGCTATGACAGGCCTCCACACTGAGAATTTGTGCTCCTCCGCAACATCTCGTAACCATTTCTTATTGTGAAGCTCACAAGACACAGTGCCATGTCAAAGCTCTTCTGAGAGAAGTAGGCACTGCAGATCAGGGTGGTGTTTTTTTTTTTTGTTTGGTAGTCTAATTTCTGTCTCATTCTGGGGAATGGGGTTAATCACAGTAAACCAGTTTCATGGAGTTGGTCTGGCTCTTCCTGGGCGTTCAGGACTTCTTTTTAAAGCTCTGCAAGGCAGAATTGCAATAGCTGGTTTCTGAAATAATTTCAATGGATTGTGTCTGGCCTGTCTCCCAAGTGAAAGGCTGATCTTTTGAAAGAGCTCTACCTTGTGAGAATTACAGGCCTGGTGTGTTTTACGCCTTCAGCTTTGTAACGCCACAATGAGCTGTACCCTCAGAGGGGCTGCGGCTGGGTAAGACAGACCAGGGCTGGCTTTCTGCCACCAGTTTGCTCTCGTGATCCAGGAGCTGCTGTAAATAGCACCAACTTGTCCGGTCTTTTTTGACCATTATGTTATTAGCAGTCTTTAGCCACACCTCTACGCAGGTGCCAGAGGGGAAAGTGTTGGTGTAACCTGGGTAAAGGACTACAGCAGGTTTCTTAAAGGAGTTAGTGCTCAGCTGGTCATTCATGAATGATCTTCAGGGCCAAGACCTGCTTCTCCACTACTTCATGCCTGGAATGGCATCATTGCCGCAGAGGTACCACAAAGATAGGTGAGTTTTAAGGAAAGAAAAAACACTTCTTATTATGCCACTGAAGTTTTCTCTTTTCTGCAGGCACCGCCTAGGATCCTTAGACCTCGCTTCAGGAAGAAAAGTACCTCGTCCTCTGCCACTGAAACAATGTGAGTGCAATGAGCCAATAGCACCAAGATCCACAGAATGTCTCTCTTCTGCCTTAAAGAGCTACTCATTAATAACGTAGGAAACAGCAGTGGGATGGATGTGCTTTGATGTACAGCATTTTAGACATGGCCTTTCCCTCTCCTCTCTCTCTCTCCTTCTGTTACACGCTTCTCGCGTTTGTCTGTGACGTGGGTCGGACAGTCTGGCAGGCACTGCAGGTTGAGTCCTCGTTTCGTTTGCAGAGTGTATGCCCACTCACGCTAATCCTGTAAAGCTGTACATTTACAATTCTCGTTTGTGTCTGCATAGCTCTCTCTCTGTGAATGCACAGTGGAAACAAAAATAATCGGTTGCTCATGATGATACATTGACAGTGTATTTATTTATGGCTTTATCATTAAAGTGGATTTGCAGAAACCATGGATTTCTCTTCCCTCTCTTCCTCTTCAAGACTGTGAATGATGTAATAAATGTCAAAGTACCTGGACTGTACAGAATGTCCAAGATTCATTAGCGAAAGCTGAGCTGCAACTCTCTTTCTCTTTCTGCAGTAAATCATGTGTATTCTGAGAAAATCATTGAGCTAAAAACCATAAAGACAGAACCACTTACAGAGGATGAGGAAGAGACGTGCAAGAGAAAAGTGGTTTCAACGATGTAAGGAAGGGGGAGTCTTAATTTTCATGAGCCTGAGCCAGGAGAGTATTGTGTGGAAAATGATGGCGGCTAGAAGAAGTATACCGTATCGCTTGTGCAAATGTTGTACTGCCAGTTTTAAAGTGTGAGCAAGCCAGGCTTGTACTAGCTGCAGCGACAGAAGTTAGAATTGCTTTAGTGACGCACTTCCAGGGGAAAACGCACCTTTCTCCCCGCCTGCCACAGTGTCAGTCCCAGCGCTCTGCTTTCCTGGGACGGTGCTGCTGTTTTGCTTGCACGAGCAGAGCAGAGCGCTGGGGCTGAGCTGCTTTTTGAAGCCTGGAGTTTCTCCTGTAGCATGGAGTTTGGTTAGAACCACGAGAACCAGATGGGGTGGTGTATTTGTACCATATATAAATGAGAAATATAAAAGAAGAGGAAAACGTGGTAGGGTTTGTGTATTTGTGCTTCAAGTTGGTGTCTCTTGTAAGTGTTGAGCATGTGAGATTCACACATAAGTTAATTATGTGACCCTTTGTGTTTGCTCTTGGACCTGTCATATTGACTAGAAAAACATTTAGCATTATGTAGAACGTGCCGTCACTGATGGATCAGTACACAGGCTTGATGATGAGTGGTACTGTTAATCTAGTTCAGGTGCAGCAGTCCGGGATGCCAACAGCCGGCTGGAGTGTATCAGGCTCAGAGATAATCTGAAGTGGCCTTTGAAACCTTTTCTCTGCCAGATATGCATCAATATTCCAGCTGTCCCTGTCTGATGGATCCCTGAGGCTTCCCACAGAGCTTCCTACATATGTGGGGAAGAGAGAAATAAATTATGTGCACGCACGAATGTTTATCTGACCTGGCTAGGAAGTGGAAAAAGCAAGCAGGTATTTCCTGTGTCTGCCACAACATTTGGCCTCATTACCTGAGAATTTTATTTCCCTTACATGTGCTAATTCAATCATATTTTGCAACGAGTAAAAAGGAAAAAGTCTTCAGAAAGTAAATTGAAACGATCCCAACAAACCTGTCTAAATAGCAGTTACAGAAGAGTCAGTCCTTGGAAGATACTCAGCAAAAGCTTTGAGGAGCTAAGCTTGTATGTTTTATTTTTAAGCAGCTTTAGAGTTTATTTGATTTCTTTTGGCAAACATTAAAAAGAAATAGAAAAACTGCCTGCAGTGTTAGCAGAAAATAAAATCCTGTTGCAAGCAACCTATGTTTCCCTGCTATGCAATGGGCTGCCATAAGATAAAAAAGCTGACAAGTTTGCACTCAGTTATGCCAAAAAACACAACAACGTAGAACTAAGTGATATCTGACAAATTCTGTTCTCAGACACGCTGTATTAACATTGATTCTCACCAAAATTACTAAACGTGTGTCTAATCTGCTGTTTTATGGTAAACTTGACTGTTTAGCATTTCTTAAGTGCTGAGGTGAAATTGTTGACAAGGGAGTTGCCTTATATCTCTCGAAACATTCACTGTATAAATGAGAAAAATAAACCTTTTCATATCTGGGGCAAAAATGCATTAATTTACCAACTGAGCTGTATATTTGTGTATAGCTAGACAAATGTGAATGCTTAACCACGTACACTTAGTGCTGTAGTGCTCTGTATACAGAAGAGAACAGTCATTTGCTTTTGATTCCTCATCTTCCACACACAGGTTGTTCACAGGCATTGCCCCAAGTCTGCCATTTCGCCCTTTGGCTCCTTGCAGTCTTTCAGAATAAACACCAGACACGAAGTCTTTTTGTTGCAGTTTTTCTCTTGAGCCTCTGCCAAGGAACAAGCCCGATTCAGCGAGTCGCCTTCCTGCGCTGGTGCCCACCCCTCCTAGCAAGA
Source organism: Phaethon lepturus (assembly GCF_000687285.1). Lineage (NCBI taxonomy): Eukaryota > Metazoa > Chordata > Aves > Phaethontiformes > Phaethontidae > Phaethon > Phaethon lepturus. The sequence continues at coordinate 65,022 of NW_010545031.1, forward strand.
GAGCGTTTCAGGGCTTGAGCAAAGCAAGGCTGCGCGGATGGTGGCTTCTTAGGGACATGCTGACGGGGAGCAATTCTCAGCTTCCTCCCAGCTCAGGCTCTGAGGGTGCAAGCCAGCTAACTGCTTGCAGATTACTTCTCCTAAAAGCAAGCAGTCTTTCAGCTGATGGTTTAAAATAGCAACAGATCTGTCTTAAGTAAGAAAAACCCAGTTACAGGGGACTTTCAGGCTGCTGGCCTCTACAACCAGTTCTGTAGGGCGGGCAGGCACCTCCTGACTTCTCAGAGGTGGTCTAGAGAGCGTAACCCTGAAGGGAACAGGCCAGCCCTAGAAAATACAGCCTTTAACCAGCACAAGGCACAAGTGAAACATGCATTATTTAAGCAAGTAAATTGAGCCTGAGGGGAAGGAAACTGCAGCAGAAGATGGTCCATGGAAAACGGGCCTGTGAATTACCTCACCAATTCACCATAAATTCACCTCAAGAAGAGAATAAGCTTGAGCAAGTCAGTGCAGCCCTCCGTGCTTCCTTTCTTGCCTTAGAGCCCAGTGTCAGCACAGTTACAGCAGTTGCCAATTGCTGAATCAGGATCACATCAAATATAGACAAGATGGACTTCATGTGTATCACTGTCACCTTGGAATTAATCCCAGGCCAATCAAAATTGTGTACGTGCAAATCCATCATGGAAGGAAAGCAGAATCGGGTTATTCATTCCTGTCGAGAGGGAGAAAGCTGCTTGGAGAGACACGATGCTCCCTAGCCTCATGTGAACAACCTGCGGCCTCTGACTGCTCTCTGAAGTGTTCTCACGTAGCGACGAAACCCTTGTACTTGTGACCCAATGCTCGTTAATCACAGTCTCCTTTTTGCTGTTTGTTTCGGGTACCCGTTTTGCATCTAGCACCATCTTTGGAATAGCAGAGAACACTGTGTTGGGATTTGCGCTTAGAGAAACTGTTTAAGGATCATAATTGTGCCCTTCATGTGATTTTTTTCCTGTGATCAGTAGAAAGGATCTGTGATGAAATGGTACACTTAATGCCTCACATGGATGGCCATTACAACAGTATTCCAAAGGTTGATGTTTTGCTGGTTTTCTTATACTGCTTGATATACACCTTGAATAAAGTCTTAATCTTTTCTTTAAAAAAAACAAAACAAAACAAAACCTCTTTAGTCTGTTCAATGTATCTGGCAGGCCAGAATAATTACTTTGATCACTGTATTATTTTTATCTCAATTCTGGCTGACTGTATATAGATGTATTCACCAAGTGCTGCATGTCCTTCAGAAGTTCTTTCTGTATTATGAACTGGAAAAAAAAAATACAGCTACTGAACACTCTGAGTAACTAGTGAATTCATTGAAACACTACAGCCTTGCACAGCAAACTGTCTCTTGCGACACAGATGGCTCTGGATAACCAGGGACTACCTAGCTATCTGCTTAATAATGGGTTAATTATTAGTGAATATTCTGAAGCTACTGCTGGAAGCAGTTGCTCTTCATATGCTTGCTGGAGTATCAGCTTTGTAGAAAAACACCCCTCTGATCTAGCCCTTAGGGAAACCAGACGTGAGTTGCATTGTACGCTCCAAAAGGACCCTGCAATAAGTCCTTGGTTTCGTTCCGTAGATACATGTGATCAGAGATACACAGTGTGAGATATCATTAGGCTTCAAGAATAAAAACAAGAAAATACTCAGAATTGCCTGCTTGAGGATGTAGTGTAGGACCCAAAGAATATATTCTACTATGCAAAAACCAACACAGGATACAAAGTGTGAGTGAAATTTTAAAATCAGTTATAAAAACTGCATGTAGCCATGAAACACTGTTTTCTTCTATGCTTTCTAGTACAGAGACATGGCAACAGTTTATCTGGTACTGTGACAGGCAACAATACTGAAACGGACCCTGCTCTCCTTTCTCCCTTCCCCAAGGAGGCTCCATTCAGTGAACTACCAATAAGTATGGACACAGCAAAATATATCCCAGGGTTATTTAAACATGTTTCTTTTAAAAACTCTAAGATGAATAATTCAACATATTTAACTTCTAGTGATGTTTAGACTGTATTGATCCACGTTACATACAATCACAGGAAACCAACAGACATCAGAAGATACAAGTGACCAGCTTGATCTCTGCTAAGTAAAATACAAACTGCAGCTCAAGATAACCTTGAATATTCCTTTATTTTGGGCATTGATACCCATAATTTTGATCAGATGATACACATACATTTATTTAGAAAAGTAACAGGTATTACAGATTTACGTTCTAAAATTAAGACCGTACCACATGTACCACCACCTCTTTCGTACAGAAGTGCAAAAATGAAACCAAGATTTCTACACACGAAGATTTGTGCGATCATGATACTTCTGATAGGGATCATCAACATACCAATTTCTTCTTTTCCAGAAAGAAGTGGTCATTTTATCAAGGAGTTTACATTGCGTTCTAGTGCACAACACCAGCTCTCTCAAACGCTTCCTCTGGGCAGCTGACTTCTTCCACAGTTTCTTCTTATAACCAGCCTGTCAGAAGAAAATGCACAAAAGACTTTTAAGTGGGTCGCTACAAATACACATACACAGCAATACTGATAAGGAAACCAGGACAAATTCTTCACGTTCAGGAAGACGGGAGTCTCTCTACTGAGATTTTTTTAACTTCCATACTAGCTGCTGCCCTCTAACGGAAGGAAAACAAATTAGCCAAATAACACACTTGTAGTCTTACCTTTCTCCTAACCCAAAGGCCGTTGTGCAGCCGGAGAAACCTCTTGACGACAGCTTTCACGGTTTTCCTCTTTCCATTCCGTAAGCTACAGTAAGTGAGAGTCCTCGCTGGCTGTTGAAGTATACTTGGAAGTAGAGAGGTGACACTAAAACCCACCCCCAAAACAGGGGAAAAAATATTAGAAGAATGAAACATCTCTTTCTAAAAATGAGCACTGGCATTTTCACATAAAAAGAAATCAGAAGTGGCTGTGACTTGTTTGAAGGTTAACAAGACCTCATCTAACATTACAGCACACCACGTAATGTGCGTGTATGTATGAACGCTAACTGCAGTGCCGAACTCTAGCTGAAACTAATCTAAAAGTTATTATTCATAGAATCGTTCAGGTTGGAAAAGACCTTTAAGATCATTGAGTCCAACCGTTAACCCAGCACTGCCAAGCCCACCACAAAACCATGTCCCTAAGCACCTTATCTACATGTCTTTTAAATACCTCCAGGGACTGGTGACTCCACCACTTCCACACCGAAGAGCTTTTTTCATCTACTAAAAGCGGTGGTAAAACACTCAAGAGCAAACATTCAGCTGTTACTGGCGTTCAGAAATTACTTTTAGAATACTAATGATCAGTAAGAGAAACACTTCCGATTGCAACAAGGATATTTGTAACGCCTACGTCTGCAAATATATTCCATTCTACATCGTGCTTCAAACTTTATGCTTAACATAAGCGGCAGACTTAGGACTAAAACACAGACACCTCAGCTCCCGCAAAAGGCGGCCCAAGTTGCTTCTCGGACAAAGAGGTTTACAGAAACCTCCTTTTAAGCCTTCTTCCCAGAAAGAGCAGCGCAGACTGTACCTGCCGAGGACCGATGGGGTGCCTC
>NW_010545032.1:0-13356 GCF_000687285.1 Phaethon lepturus
GGGAGCGGGAGGCGAACGGGCCGGAGACCCCGGCCCTGCCGCCTTCGGGGGGTCCTGGGAATGAGCCAGGGCCTTACATGCGGCGATCGGTTTTCAGCTCCGTGTTTTTAGAAAGCTGCTGATCCCCAAGGTCTTCTCGGTGTGGTTTCTTGTACGCAGACGCTGCGACTGGGGACATGCAGCAGCAGGTGCTGAGAACTGACAACGACCGCACGCATGCTGTGCCGCTCTGCCGCGCCTCACGGGCTGCGCCTCTGAACAGGAATCGCTTTGTTTCTTGCTTCTTCAGACACTGCGCGTTAGCTGTGCTGACAGTCCTGGCCGGATTCCTCCTGACCAAACGGTCAAGTTAAAACTCCTTTCACCCTGACTTATGACGCAAGTTTCTATAAATCGGTTGTGCTTTCAGCTCTGGTTCGCGTACGCTTCTACCCCACCACCTTGTGCCCGGCTGCCATCAACTTCGCAGTGTCACCAGCCATTAAAAACGTCACCACTACCAGCAGGCGCTGGGATCTGTCTACCACAGCTACGGCCCAGAAGCACAGCCCTGCACCGTCCAGGTTCAGGTGCTTTCCAAATACGAAACTGCTCGATTACCAGACATAACAAGGTTCATCTCAGAGATGATACAAGAGGGAGATAATGTTCCATGTCTTGCAGGATTATCTTGCCAAGACATGGCCAGAGGAGACATTTGCCTAGTCCCTTCCTTCTGCGGGGTCATATGACATGAAGTTGAAAAATATTTCAAACCTTATATACTTTACACATCTAATGACTTCTGCATAGAATTATATCCACATTATATATTATATTTTTCCAGTTACTTACTTAACAAACTTGTCCACATGAGACATGGAAGCTTCATAGTTTTTTCCTCCAAACTCTTGACAGTGTAAAGCCATGAAGTGGGGCTTGTGTGCATGTACAACCTGAAACAAAAAGATAAACAAGTATTAACAAAGTTGTTTCCACAACTATTATCATACAACATGAATGACACAAATCCAGATGTGTTATTTCTGGAAGGAGGACTACCAGCTGTTATCTGAGAAGGAACTGGCAGAGCAGTAATAAGCAATAAAGGGGACCATCATTTGTTATGCACATGAAAGATTCATACTACACAATGATTATCTTAAACATTTTAAGCTAATATTTTCTTTTTTAAATCATGAATTAGTTCCTAGGCATTTAAAGCAAATACATAACCTCTCCCAACTCACCTCAAAAGAAGACCTAAACCCATTAAGGTCATCAAAACATTTCCTTGTCTGGGAGTTGGAAGAGTTTAAACACATGAATTAATTTGACTGAAGTGTTTTTTCTCCACTTTACAAATATCTCAAATTATCTCATGACCGAATGCTGATTAGCTGTCATATTTGATCTTTTAATGTATGGAGTATCTTATTTACAAAAGTATTTAAATAACACACACTATGGTATATATACACGTATCTAATGCAGGAGGCACGTATATCAATCACGCTATTTCAAATGTTATTCTTGTATAATGCAAGTATCTTAAATACTAAATAGCACTAGGATGCAATCATCATACTAAAAAACCTAGAACATATGCGTTTTTTGGTCATGCAGCAAATCAGGTATACAGTATTTATAAATTTGCTGCTGCATTAAACACACATTCAATGTTATTTTGTCCTAATAAATTTTCTCTGCCTTAACTATACTCAGCATTGCAAAAACCACATCTAAAAATGTCTCTGTGTTGATACTGAGTCTCTACAACTTGTACTTCATGTTTTATTATCTTGTGAATTAATGGACACAAGCTACAGAACTATTTCAATTTTTTAGAAGGGTAACAGTCTGAAATAGTCATGTATGTGCTGGTGCAAACATACAGGGTAAGTAACACGTTAAAAATCTGAAATGCGATTCACTTAGTTTTGACTGGGTGGCACTCAGCGATCCCAGCCAGCACAAAGGCCACGTTGTCTGCACAGCCATTCAGAGGAAGAAACAGCCTGGTTTCCACGAGCTGCTTCGACCAGAATAATAAATTAACTCCTCTCTCTGCAGGCTGTGGCACCGGCAGGTTCGGGGCTCTCTGCGCCGCGGGGGCCACAGCATCCTCCCCATTCTTGTACTGGGAATGGCTGGCAGACGGAGGTGCAGGAGATGGCCATGACTACTGTAAAGATTTCTAACTTCAGCACACTGCAACAAAGAATAACTGAAGAAATAACAGGGATAGCTCTCCTTTCGTAGTCATTTTTTTGCAGCTGGTACCCTGCAACTCTGAAAAGGGATAGGCACAATAAACCTTCGCAGTCCTGCTTTTGATCATGCAAATCAATAGTGACTACTGTAAAAAGGTCTTTAAAAATGTTTCTTTCAAACCACGGTACGGAGAAGTTGTCATCTCATCTGATGCCAGGGTGCAAAATTTCTCATTCCTGATCATGCAAATAATCTGGTTAAAAACAAACTAAGCTCAAAGGCAAGGAATTAGCATTAGCAAAATTTGAAACGCAGCAGCTTTCCACTGAGCAAAAGGCAAACTGTAACGCGTCCCTGCTTTTAAACTGCAGCCACCTCATTACAGCAACACAGCTGGTCAGCTTAGGGAAGCACAGCAGAAGGGACTGGCAGCAAGTGCGTCCATGACCCGCGAGCACCGGCGGGCGACACTGCCTATCTCTGCTCGAAGGACTCCTCAGAGCACGTGCCCACGTGCCCGCCGGGCGTGAGAGGGTGAGGTCTTATCACCAGCTGGTGGCACGTTGCTCCTCGCGGATGCCCCTCGGACACTGCTCTCCATCAGAGTTCATCAGAGCATGCCCAGGGTGGGGCCGACTGGGGGGAGCCCAGGCCCAGCGGCCAGGGAGGGGGCCGTCGAACAGCCAGCGAGCCCAGCGCCGCCAAATGAGGGCACGAGGAAGCTTGGTGGCAGTTCATGAATGCCAGAGCTGATGGGAATATGGCATACTATTTACAGATCACACGGTAAATTCAACAAATTACAGCATTTCTCATCTAAGCTAGGTTAGACTGGCAAAAAGGAGATAACAGCCGCTGGTTTCCAAGTGATTTCTGACAAGTGACTTCCTCTTCTGTACCTCAGCTTCCCCATCATCGAAACAAATCTTGACACCAACCTGCTCGGTGAAGCATTTTGAGGTAAGCTACTGACAAGTGTTACTATATAAAGCAAAAAAGTAAATACTCCCTCCCACATACATGTTTGTGGATCTTTGTGCACTATAGTTAGCTCATTAATGACGGTTTCTGCCTAACTATGGTGGTAGCAATCTTGCTTTAAAAACAAGCCATCATCGGCAAGGACTGAGGATGTGTTAGAGCATGACCCAACGGAAAGTGCAACTGAAAAAAAAAAGCAGACTACAAAACGGATGGCTAAAAAAAATACCTGGAACCCAAGAAACTACCCAACTGGGACATGCACATACTTTTCCTTTGATGTATTTTTGCTGTAACTATAAAAGTTTACATTAATACCAGCTGATTTTATAGATTTACAAACAACTAAGAAAGCCTTGCTGAGAAAGTTTTTCCTAAGTATCTTGTCCAACACCAAACATGGCACTTAACAGGACATGTATCTAAAGTGGCTTTGAACATACAAAAAGTGGGTTTTGGCTACAGCTGACAACATTCAGGAGAGAGGTTTCACCTTCCAGAAAGTCTAAATATCTACTTTACTTTTCAGCAAGAACAGGTAAGCATAGATGTCAGAGCTGAACTAAGCTGTGGAAACCAAAGTCCAAGCTGAGCTTCTCGGTGTTTAACAGCATTCAGCTCTAACGAACCACGGGTGGTGGGCCAGGGACCCGGGCGGCTACCCTGGGCACTCCGAGCGATGGGGGCACGCAGCACGGGCTGCGATGCGTGCCATCCTGCCCACTTGCAGGGGGGCTCTGCCCACGTACTGACGGCACGAGGGCGGCACGGCGGAACGGAAACAAGTGTCCCCATCCAGATGCCCCTTCCTTCCTAAGGATAACGTGTTGTCGAACCAGCTAGCTTCATTCGCAGGCTAGGAAGTGAGCTGCGCTTCGCAGCTGTGTCGAGAGCCTCAGTCTGCGCAAGCTGGGACCACAGTGGTCTCGCGTCAGCCCACACCGCTCTGCCATCTGCGGAGACCGACATTTCTACTATGCTAATCTTCCTGCAGTGTGCTGTGTCTAATTTATGATCACTGCAAGAAACACACCGTCCTGCAGAACACCAACCGTTTACGTAAGGAACGGAAGGTGCGACATCCAAAAGCGTGAGGGCAGCGCTGCCTTAAGGGGCCACCTGCAGCCTGCAGTCACAGAGTCCATTAGCAACGAACTAATAATAAAACCTCTTCATGAAGTTTAAATGGTTGGTTCATTTTCTTCATTATACTGGAGATAAATATTAACCAAACACAGCCTGTGAAGTCGAACTCCCATAACACAGCTCATTTGTGGTCCCTAAACAACATGCAGTCAGTCCCAAGCCTCCATGTGCTTTATTGCTCCAAATCAGTTTTGGCTTCCAAGTCCTGATCTTATCTACTCAGATAGCTCTATGAAATTACCATAATTAGAAAACAGTTGTAACTATTTAATCTTGTAAAGCAAACATATCCAACTCTTTCTGTTTTAAAGCAACACATCCAGTAACCGCCTATTGCGAACACAGCAAAAATGTGCTGGCACATCACATTAATCATTTTAACTGTTACAACAGTTTACTTCATTAGATCTCTTCTTACACGGCTAATAAAACTAATAAACTGGTAAGACAAAAGTAAAATAAATGGTTTCAAATAGGATCTAGGCATAAGCTATCTCACATTTGTGAACGATGAGTAACAGGGAGCCTTGAACATGTAATCCTGCCTCGAGAAAACACTGGAGAACAACTTTACTGTGCTACAGCAGCTGCAACAGAAATAATTTCCGGACTCTGAACTGAGATGCAGGACAGAATTTTTTGCTCGCATTCAAATCCTTGACAGCTTGAAATCACAGCAGGCATTAAAAAAAAAATATATATATGCCATTTTTTAATGAGGAAATAGGACTGGATTAATAGCAGTGAGAGGCCTTCATGGCATTCCTTGCAGGTTAAACCACAAAAACATACCTGAGTATTAGTTAAATGCTCTTATATAATAAATACCCTCCAACTAAGAGCAAATTGGTTCTGCTTCATTACCTTTTACTAGTTTTCTACTGTTATGAAAGAACAAACAGTACATAATAATGAGTAATGAATACTTCAGAGTTGAAAATTCACAGTTGCCAGAGGTTAAAGATCATATACAAGATCACATAAACACTGAATTTGCATCTACAGTAGCACAATGTTTTTACAAAGTTGGGCATTATTCTCAATGTCTGGATACACCAAAATACGTAAAGGAAGCTGCAATCAGAAGTTATTTTTGGGGATATGGGTAATTGAGCAAGATGGTCCAACATAGTTAAGTACAAATACAAAACTGGTGAAGGAATATAAAGTTAACATCTTCCCATTCCTGGAGGTCCTTGTCCGTTACGGCCAGGGGGCAGGTAAGGGGACAGGGCAGAGGAGAGTGCCGCTGCCGTCGTGGTGCCCCGAGCCCCACGTGCCACAGGGCAGAGCGGGCACAGGTCTGCTGGAGCTGCGACGGCAGCTGGGAGAGGACACGGCCCTGCGCAGCCAGCCAGCCAGCTCTGCAGATGGCAAGACGAGCCTCTCAGAGAGGGCAGTGCATGCACAGGAGTGAGTGCATCAGTTTTAGACCTTGATCCAAGCAAGGCAGAAGAGAACTCAAACCTGATCTCCCATACCTAGGATCACTTAAAAAAATATATATCTATATAGTCAAAATATCAGAACATGGGCTTTAGTTTCCTTGTTAACTGCGAAATATGTACAAATCAATTTAGCATTTGTGGTCCTAAAGCATTCAAAGTATTTGCAATTTTGGTAAGTCTGAAGAAGACAAAAAAAAAAAGGAAAAGAAATTTTTTACAAGTGCAGAATGAATCAGCAGCAGTCCAGATAAACCTGCTCCCTGTATTTGTATATTTGATGTTAGCTGACTTCTAGCTCTTGTTTTGTTATTCAAGAGACTCTGATGATAGCCATAGTGGGGGTTTTTTTGGTTAAAGCATTCTGAAATTGCCTGTCACTCAGAGAGGGTTGTCCCCTGTTGACACAAATCATCTGACATTACACATTGGCCATGACAGAGGAACACTGTTAAGACCCGAAAGCGTTCTTCTACAGTTAAGAAATGCTGCAAATAAGGTTGCCTATGGAACCTGAATTCAATGCCCCCATCCAGAAAAGTTCAGTTATTGTTATCCATAGTCTGTCTACACCAACAACCTGACAGACTTGATCCACGTGGTTCAAAGGTTTTGTAGTAAGAGGTTTGGCAGTGAACACTCTGCCTCGCTTGTCGAGAAGCTGACAGCAGTGAAGCACACGAGGTTGAGGATCGCAGGGGGAGAGCGAGCGGAGGGGAAAGGGCTTTACTGCTGCTTTGCCAGCGCGGGTCTGCCCTCACCCCCGTGGCAGGAGAGTGCTGGGCAGCTTGCGCTTTCCATACTTTCCATGGGAACCATTACTCTAACGCTCTTGATGTTGTAAGTGAAGCAATCCCTGGCATCTCACCTACAGAGGGGGAAGCACTCCCCCACGTGTGCAAGTCAGAGCTGTGCTTTGGGGGCACAAAGTCATTGCTTAAAGAAAGAAAACCTTGTGTGAAGGGGTTACCACTGCACAACCTCAACGCACATTTGAGTATCCACAGCTGAACACCACCTCTGATACGTTACCGTACCACAGCACGACCACAGCTGAGAAAGTTGTGTCTAACAACTGCTACTTAAATTTTAATGTAATTTGATGGTATTCAGTAAACTAAGGATAGGAAGAGACTGACTTGCAATTACTTATCAGGTATGCACAGCAGAGGTAGCTCCACAACTGGCATTGAGCTCTTTACTGTTAATGATGCTGCAGGGTCATTCTAAGTAATTCCTCAAGGGTTTTTTTCCCTAAACCCTTACAAAGTCCTGTAGGACCACTACCATCAGCCAGGTAAGCAGCTCTACACCCTCCCCTATTACTCTGTCACTTGAGTTACTGGAGGGAGGATGCCCGCAGGCGGCTCCTCGCCCTGCAGCTCAGGGCAGGGGCGACACCCCCAAGGTGCTCCCAGACCCGCACACACGGCAGGGCTCCCTGCCATACCCACAGGTCGGGGCTCCCCCCAGCTCCGAGACACCCGCGCTCCAGCTGCCTGGCACCCTCGCCCCTGTTTACAGTCCCCATCCCTGTTTGGGGCTTGCGTCCCATTCCAGCACCCCAGTGTGGCTGGTGTCTCCTGGAGGGAGCTCGGGGTCTGCCTGGCGCTGGTGCTCCCACACCCACCTCTCCTGCCTCCAAAGGACGGGCGACACACAACCCTTTCAACGTGCCAAAAGCAGAACCGCAGAGTCCCTGCTACGACACCTGCAGGTAGTACAGCTTTGTAAAGAAACAGTTGCTACAAGCATGTATGTACACTTACTATTTCAAGTAAGAAGTAAGTACTTTTCTAACTCTCATTTACAGAATGAGGAAACATTTTTTCTGGAGGTTTCCTCCAAAACTCAGATGAGGCACATACATGAAAATTTTCAGCTTAAGCAGGTAGATTTTATTTATTTTTTACCAGATGTATGTGACAGAAAACAGTAAGAAGGGTTGAGTAAGTGGAAAAACGTGTTTCCAAATACAGGTTATGTTTATGCATTAATGCAAGCTATAGAAAAAGGAACCAACACAAAAACTAGGAAGGCAGAGGGATTTACTTGCAGTGTACACTGTAAAATGTGAAAGCTCTGACTAATCTCCTGAACAGCCAGAGAGCTGTGCCTCTGCTCCCCGAGGACACGGCACCTACAGCGTCGCCACAGCTGCGGCACAGGCAGCGGGGAGGCAGGGAGCGGGACGCACGCCGCCCTTCACCACCTCCCCGCTTCAGCGGGCGAGCCGCTGGCCCACTGCTGTGAGAGAAGGGCTCTCCTCTGTGGGGACGGACAGGGACCCGCCGTTCTCGTTGCCGGGCGCGGGAGATGGCGTGCCAAGTCACAGCTTGCTGCTGTAGGGAGCGAGCAGAAGGAGGCGAGCGCCAGAGACCCGATTTCTGCTCGCGGCAGGCGCAGGATGCCACAAGTTTCCATGATGTCAGGGCCGGGCTGGCTGCTGGCCACCTGGCACCCAGCATGGGCGCGTACCCCCGGGCAGCTCCCGCCCTCCCGGCCAGAGCGGGCATTGCTCACACCCAAACCACCGGCAGCGAGGCTTCAGCTCCGAGGAGTGTGCTACAGCCCCCGCGTGCATGTGTCATATGGCGCAGGCAGGCACTGCTGCCCCGTTTACAGGCTACAGATTCAAACAAACAAAAGAAAAAAAACCCAAACAACGCCATCTGAGGAAAAAGCACCCATCCGAAAAAGGCTCTAACTCACAAGGGTTGCTGGGGTCTGTAACACAGCGTTTCAGTTAATCACCCTTTCTAGTTAAATAAACAGGATTAAGTCCACTAAAATAATTAAAGAACAAACTTTGAGTGGCTGGGTTTTTTTTGTTTGTTTGTTTTTTCTTCTTTTCTTTCTTTGGAAAGGGTAATACACAAAGTTTCCATGCTGCAATACCAAGATGACCTTCAGCTTTTAGGTAAACTTTCAGCTTCTGTGTTACTAAAGCCTCTAAAGACTCTCAAACACATTAAGGAACACAGACAACTACATTAGGACCCCCCCGCCGCCTGCACATTTTCATCTAAAATGACCATTTGCCATGAATGCTACAAAAAAAGATAATTACTAAAATTAGTAAAGATTTCCAATATCTCCTAAACTCCTCCTGCCCCAAATGCTGGTACAACAGATGTGGAAGGAGGGGGTGAAAAGAAAGACAGAAGAAAAACCACCAAAGGAAATAAATCAACAAAAGCCCTTTCTGTACACTCCCACAGCCTCCCCTTGCAAACAGCTTCTTGGATGCTCTTGAAGCTTCTTGTCCCCCCTGTATTTTAGACTAGATCTAAGGAAGGAATTTCAGACAATGAGGGTGGTGAAGCCCTGGCCCAGGTTGCCCAGAGAGGTGGGGGATGCCCCATCCCTGGAAACATCCCAGGTCAGGTTGGACGGGGCTCTGAGCAACTTGATCTAGTTGCGGATATCCCAGCACGCTGCAGGGCGTGGACTCGATGGCCTTAAAAGGTCTCTTCCAGCCCAAACTATTCTGTGATTCTATGATTTTTTTCCTGCGAGCTGACAGGAAGGCTGTGAGCCTGGGTACTGGGCACTTTACACAAGTGGGACAATAATCTGATTTGCATATTCTATGAATACTCTGTCATTTGCATAACATCTAGTTCATCAAATCATCCAGTTTCTTACTAAGCGCTAAACTCTTCCCCCGCACACACAAAATGCTCCAAACCACTATTCTCACAAACTGCGTTTTTACTTTCCTCCCAACAGCCACTTTCCCTCCTTGTTTCCAAGGCATGTTTTTGGGGTAAGAGAATTTTTAGTGAAAAGAGGGCAGGAGTCTAAACTAGAATATTTTAAGACCTGAGTTACAAGTAACTATCCATAGTTAAGAGAGGAGGTATAATAATCAGCATTAGGACTGCACTGAATTCTCCCTCCTTCTAAGAAGGTTTTTCACCCCCGTTTGCTGCAATTTCTGTCACCAAGTGTATGGTATGACATACTGGCTTATGACACTTTTTTATCTTGATTCCAGTGGATTGTATTCAACTGCAAATACTATTTTCTGCTTTGAACATTAGAAACTAGAGCAAACTTTATGAACCCCGGGATTTTGCAACATGCTCCTCCAGTGCCCTCTGCCACCGCTAACAAGCGCACAGATTTTGCTGTTGGGAGTTGCACAGCGTCACGTGGAGGATGACACGCAGGGGTGCAAAGCACCAGTCAGCGCATTACTGAACCACCCTGTTCCCTCGGCAGTGCTCGGGCTCATGCCAGGGATAGTTACACCACAGGAGGCAGGCGATTTTCCGATGCACGGATGGATTTTGCTGCACGCACTGGTCATTGAGCACTGCCCCAGCAAAGCTGGGCTGGCACAAGTGCGGCAGGACATCCCCCCAGAGCCACGGTGCCAGATTGGTAACAATCCCACTCACCTTTACAAAATGCTTACACATTTCTCCAGCTCAAACAGCAAAGCAAAGCATGCGACATGCTACGCTGTTGCAGAACACGCCGACAGCCTTCTGCCTTTTCCCTCTGTACCCACAGGATCAGTGCAGGTCCAGGTCACGACTGTTCCCACCTGAGAGCTAGAAGTCAATAGTTGACACCTCTGACGGGGCCATTGTTCACTGCACCAACACAGCACGACACACCCCGCCCCCCCCCCCCCCCCCCCCCCCCCCCCCGCAAAGACACTCCTGACAGGCAAACTGCCTTCTCTTAATCACCTCTGCATGATATTTAGGTGATTTTTAGCAAAATATTGCTTGTTGTTTGTTCTCCTCCTTCCCTAAGCATGATGCCCAGTAGGCTGGATATCCTTTTTCGTAAGTATTTTACCCCTTTGCAGTATTTCCTATCTGCAGGGACATTTATCTTCCAACCATAGCTTCTGTTCTGCCTTTTTTTAACTAAGAAAAAAAAAAGTCTCTTGGAAAACCTCTTAAGACTTAACTCCCAGCCCTTCAAAAAATTTTGGTGGCCTAGAGCCTATTCTGACCAGCCAGTTACAGGGACTGCCAAAAGCATTCAACTAAAAAAATGTCAGCTTCAGACATTACGTATCTGCAAAGTGTGACTGTCTTATTACTAGGGTCTGAAACAAAATGAAACACAGCCTGCAAATCCATAGCATTTAAAATAACTGACTATACTACCACAAAGATTACCAAGATCCTTAAAGGTTTACGATCAAATTGTTTAATGAAAGGGAAGATTCAAAGATTTCATATATAGTACTAAAAAAAGACAAACACGCTGGAAGAAAACCAGTGAATTGGTTACTAATCTCATGGTGGGGTGGTTAACGCTTTTAAGGGCATTACAGCGAAGTTCCACTGATACATGAACTGATAGCCCGACTGCTGCAAATCAGACATCAATCATGTTAAAAGTCTGCGACTGTAGTCCATCTCAGAAAAATCTTCTGTCGGGATGGCAACCACAGCAACAACCTCCCCACTGAAAGTGAAGTGCAGATGATCCCGCACAGGCGCCCGAGGCCCCCGCCATGCTGCCATCCTGCACGGGTTTCCACTCACCTTCCCCGGGAGCACAGAGGAGCAAGTCACCTCGCTACCAAAGCGCTTGCTGTCACCAAAGCTCTGCTTTTGGCCAACGCAGCGGCGCTGGGGGCAGCTCCCGCCAGGGCTGCCCGCTCCAACCCCTGCGGCGGCGGCACCGGTGTGCACCACCCCCCCCCCAGCCAATATGGTCCTGCGGCAGTGTTTTAACCACGCCACGGGGCAGCCGGCACGCTTCTGCTGCTTCGCTGAGAGTGGGCTTATAGGGGCCATACTCCACTTTATACCTAAAGATCCATATCATGAATGGATATATATCCATCTATGGCAGCAGTACCACGTGCAGGAAAAAAGATTTCTGCAATGTCAGCAGCTACGGATGAGTATTTAATAATTTCTGTAATCTTGATGGCTTCCTTGCACAAAGAAGAAAGACTGCAACAATGAAGAAATGAAGAAATAATTTAATCTGTTATTGGAAGATCTAACCTAGTCATCACCCCCAAATCAAAGCATGTTTCAGACAACGAGTAAGCATAACCGCTCACTGCGCACTCCAAGTCCAAGCTTAACTAGTGAAAAAGTGACTTCTCAGATGGTAGCTAGCTCATTGAGTGCTCCTTCTCCTCTCAAAGTAAAAAAGCAAAGCACAGTCTGTACCCTCCCTACTCCAGGAGTCGGACAGAGCTGCAGAAAAATCACCATGTGGACTCTGTCAGCCTCATTACAAACACTTTCCCATTCTTCACGAAAAATGGTGGGGTTTTCCAGCACACAGGCAGTCCCTCAACTTTCAAGGCTTTGCAGTCCCCAGTTAAGCCACGAAGGAGCTGCCAGCTCTGGGTTCGGCTTCCCGCGATCCCAACGGCCCCCGACTGCGCCGTGGCAGGACAGCCCCATCCGCCCGCCTGCCCCTTCCCGGACCCCAGGCCCCGCACACAGGTTCGGAAGGGGACGGCAGGAGCGGGGGTGCTACAGGTGGAACCCTGATCCTGCCGAGGAGGGCTGGGAGCAGCCTCGGGATGGATCCCCCCCGACCAGCAGCTGTCTGGAGGGAGCTGACTTTCAAAACACTGCAGAGCTAGGAGAGATTCTCCTGGCCACCTTATTCATGTTTACGAATTGACTCGGTCAAGTCAAGAGGCTGTGAGATACAACATTTGATGACAACTACAGAAGAAAAAAAAAAATCCACTGGGCCAATTCTCAAATTGCCATACTTGGAAACAGCAAGTTCCTGACTCTTAGCTCTTGGAGATGAATTAAACTTCTTCACTTTCCTATAGGACAAGTACTTTTCTGGCTTCACAGAGGAAAGCTGAAAACACAAATTGAAGGAATTCCAAAGCCAGTGCACACAAATCACAAATTCAGATACTCTGCTCCTTCTGAAGAGTATCACTACTTGGTGATAGATGCTTAGAAAAAAATCTACACCATCAAATAATCACCACCTTAACCTATACCAAACCAGAGGCAGAAGGCTCAGGCAGGTTAAATCCCTCCTTTAAGTTGCCATCATATGAGCACACGTATTCTTCACACACTACCTTTGGGAGGGGGGTGAGGCACGGGGAGGAAAGGAGGGGCATGGGAGGAGAGCTGACATTTGTTTCTCTCTGTTTTGTAGGCTAATTTAAAATACGCGAACTTTAAAATTAACATTGCAGTCCACAGAAGAAAGGAACATAGTACTCCTCAACCATTTGCTGAATGTTTTTTACAATACTGTGTTTAAATCAAATTATGTACTTCCAACAGTTTGTTAAGCATTCACAGACAGGTGGATGGATCTTTCAGAAGCCTTTTCTTGTTCCTAAAGCATCTACTACAGCGCTAACAGAGATGCTGACTTTCTACCACTATTTTTTTTGCAAAAGGTCGCTGGTCTTAAGCCTTCGTATTTTTCTACATGTAATGAGAATATAATACTTGCGGCTTCTATCATAAGGAAAAGTGTTGTGAAGCCCTAAGTGAATGCCATGTATTCACCCATTGGGTCAAATGGAAAAAGCAGAGCAGCAAGGAGGAGAAGCTCCACTATAAATTTAGCAATGGGAAACAAGGAAGTTTCTGAGGTCCAGGCCACTCTT
>NW_010545032.1:13387-21665 GCF_000687285.1 Phaethon lepturus
GGCAGTGGCACATCAAGGGTGCTGTCTGTTCCCGTGCCACACGCAGGAAAGGCTCCACCACTGCCTCCTCTGTGGAGCACGCCAAAAGCCAGTACCTATAAATATCCAAAAGTGAGTTCAGTTAAACTCTTCCTTCATCTTGTTTTAGTTTTCCTTGGGGGAAAAGCAGCAACTGATTGTCACCTGGTAGAAAATTACCTAGTATTTGATAGCTAAATCAATTTTAAACTACCAAGTCTGATGTCACCCAAAATGCTGGCTCCTCTTTTACAAGTCCAGAAACTGATGAATCCAAAGAAAACAGATCAGACAAAACATCTCTCAGCTGTATCAACTGAGTTGTCAGCAAAAGCAATCAAGTAGCATGCTACTTTATGGGCTGCTACATTGCAAGCTGTCATTAAAAACATCCCTGAAAGTTTATTTAAAATATTTTTTTCCTGTTTGTATTTCTTGGACAAACTGTTTAGTTTAACAGCATTAGATCTTCCATATTTTTCATGTTAATAACATATTTGCAGATCAATGGCAGAAGTTTAAAAATTTTAGCGTGTGACATTTTAACATTATTTTAGTCCTCCATATGCTACCACATTTTCAGAAATGCATACAGCATATAACCAATGATGATACATAAATGAAGTAACTTGTATTTACCTATCACAGCAATTAAAATCCTGTATTTTAATCTACTGGAACTTAAAAACAAGCCCCCAAAAAGCTCCTTCATCTGTATCTTCTTTCACATCAATTCAAAGACACGTTTCCATTATGGGTTTAATTTCTAGAAACATTTTAAACTTAGAGTGGTAATTGTGCTTCCTTTTTTGTGGAGATTATTTTGACTGCTTACAAAAGGACTTCATCCTCAGAAGTTACGCAAACTGTATTGACACAACTACTTATGCAAATTGAATTCCTCAGAAGAATGGAAAAAAATTGTGGTCTGCGGTCTATCTGGGTTTCGAGTTTACAAAGAAGTATAAGAGTCATTTTTCCAGTACTTCTGATGAATTTCAATTTGCAGAGGTTTTCAACAAAGCATGCAGAATTCAAATAAAAAAAAAAATTCTGAAGTTCTACATTTGCTAGGTTGCTACATAGCCTAATATCAGAACTGTGCTGTGCTACTTCTGGTACAAGCATAATCCCTAAGGAGCTTTTTATAAAGTTGTATTCCACTTCCTACTGCGTTTGCGAGCACCGTGTAAACGGTCATCCTGCTGCACACACTGAAGACAGGAAGAAGGGCTGAAGGCTGCTGAACAGCACTGTTCCTCAAAACACACTGAGGACGGCCTGTCCGTTACCAGCAACGAGCAGAACTAGGAACCTTATTTTTAAACCCCCCTCCCTTCCTTGTTTTTCTTTTTCTTTTAAATATAGCTTTCTCAGATTGCAGATGTGGAGGCCAGAGGCACAGAGAGGTAGGGTGGACTGCAGCTGGAGGATGGGTTCAGGGCTACTTTAGCTACGCTTTTGCTGGTCTGGACCGTGCACCTCACTGGCCACATGGGAGTGTTAATGAACTGTTTTCTTCCTATGTTAACCTTTGTATACACCATATTCACCGGAGTGAAGAGAGACCACGTCAGGTTACATGCTAGTGGTCTCTGCTCTAGGATGCTAGCGGTTCATTCTTCTCCCCTCGTCATTCTGTTTTCCACAAACTATTTGGAGGTGTTTACTGTAGTGCTCACCCCACTGTGGTAAACACATAAACATGTAAGGAGTCTCCTTAATAAAGGCAGTAAGTAATGTGATGCTGAAAAATATGCAGCAATCTAAAAAAACCAAAAAAAATTCTATCTATTCAAATGTACTTTGTATTTTCTTCATAAGAAAAGTCTTTCCTGAAGTTGTGAAGATGGTTTAAATCAGAATTAGCTGAGAAAGCCTGCACAGTGTGAGCATCATGTACATATAGCAGTAATCAATCAAGATCGAAAAAGAAATAGCAGATGAAGTTTTCGTGAAGTCAACAGATAGTAAGGAATATAAGACTGGTTACTGTATCTTGGATTTTTGCAAATCTATTAAACTTGCCACAAAAAGCTAACTGCAGTATTCTACAGCATCGCAATAAAGGTCATAGGCTGCACCGGTAACCTGACCGGATAAATAATTACAGGACTTTTTCAGTTACAAAAAGTAGAAGATAAAATATTGCTAATATTTTTTTCTGTATACAGTTTCACTTTAAAACTTGAACAGCAGAATATTGTGGCTTTAACTATTTTTGGCTAGGAGATGTAAAAATGAATAAAGGAATCTCCAAATCGATCAATCCTGGCAGATGCAACAGAAGCTGTGGGTGAAACGGCACTCAGTACCTCGCAGGGGTGACACCCCTGTGTTCCACAGCTCTCATTTCCTACTGCTCATTTACACGTTTCTGCATGAACCCAGCAAGTTAAACAAGTCTCTACTGCAGCAACAGAGTGTGTTAGAGTGGCTTTTACGCTTAAAAAAGACCAACCCGACACCCAAAGTTTACAACACATTTTATAATATGGGTTCAGTTTCAGCATTTTCACATTGCCTAAGTAAGAAAATTTTCAAGAAACAGCAGACAGCAGGACTGATCTATTGCAAACCAACACCAGAAATTGTTAGATTTCAATATAAATGTAAGCTGGACTTCCCAACATTTTTTTGGTGGGGGTTTTTTTTGGTCTTTGTTTGTCATTTTTGTTTTAATTACTTAAATATATTTCTTACTCTGGAGACTTAAAATACCATTTCATGCCAAACTAAAGTAATTTTTATAAAATGTCAAACCTTTTTTTAGGCAGAGGACCATCAATGAGAACTTTTATAATCATTACTTAGAAATCCAGAAAGAGACATGCTATTTAGGATTGGCTTTGACTATAGTTAGTGACTTCAATTTCAAAAGCAAAAGATCTTTACATTGTTAATTAAGCCAATAAGCAAATGTGCATAGAACTCCATGAGAAAATAAGTTTTACCTTACCTGATAAAACTCTCGAAGCCAATTCTTCTGTAAATTTTCTGGCTGAAAAATAAAATACAAAAATTAATTAAGAATAAGAGTAATGTCTTTTCATAATAATATCCTGATACTTATTGCTTTCCTCAGTGCATTCAAGTGGGGAGTTTTTTCACAATTAAAGAAAAATGTACAAACATGAGGATGTTCCTCTGCAAGCGCCAATGGACAGATCTCTCCTTTTTGTTTCCGAGTCCCCTCTTCTCAGATTTTCACTAAGGCGGTACATTTTGCATATGACTTCACAGCATTTGTACACATAAAAAGATTATCAAGCAATTAAATCAACAGACTTGATACGTATTGAAATACGTGCTTTTAAAAGTACACATTCATTGGCTGGATATCAAAAACTTTACATGACCTGCTGACACCCAGCTCTTGCAATCTGACCTTCAAGTTGCATGGATTTAATTCTAACAAATTGGCTCAGAGGGACGACCATGCTTCTGCACGATGCTCGAGCACATTAGAGCTCCTGTCAAGGACAAACTGGGAGAAGGGTTTCAGGAGTGCTAAGAAGTTATGAAAACTGAAGCAGCAAAAATATGGCAAGTACCAAGTTCTGCCTTTTCAGAAACATAGCCCACCCCAGATACGATTATGGAGGCAGAAAACCAATTTTCACACATTAAATGTACAGCTTCAAGAGAAACATTTGTTGAGTTTTGTCTTCAACAAGACTTCTGGATAATTTTTGCATCATAGTGGGGAAAAAAAAACCCAAATCAGACTTTTCTCTCCCAGGAATGTACAGTATCTGTGGCAGGCAGCAGAACATACTGAACTGAAAACCAGAGAGATGCCTCCCTTTAGTACCGGTTATGACACCAGCAGCCTGGAGACAAATACACAGGCGTGAAATGTCTGCTCTGCTCTCTCTTCCCATCAAGTGTGTTATTTTCAAGTAGCTGAATACAACTTTAAACTTACTAATTTATACTGACTGCTTGCTGCATGAAGCTTTGCCCATAGGTGGCTACAAAGATTTGTAAGCAGTCACAAAAAAAACCAAAACATTTTTTTGTCTACAAGTCTATAAAAGACATCCAGTTCTGTAAGCCTATAAAGTCTACACTTCTACAAAAGTTTTTTGAAAGCTGAGGGGGAAAAAAGTGCCATGTTTGTCCCTTGCTATCTGTCACCTCCCTCTTGTTGATTCCTTCTTGACAACTCCGGAATTCAAACATTATCAGAAGGTGAAATTTTCACTGCTTGGGAACATATTGCTCTCAGGGCGGGGGGGAGCCGCTGGCGCGGGGACAAGGGCCGGGCGCACCAAGAGCAGAGGCCCCTCGTTCTGCGCCCGAAGCCAACTGGGATGAATCTTGGCCCAAGCTCACAAACCTCTTAAATTAAGAAATACACAGAACAAAATAACCATGTCTCCCACCCATGCCCTTCCCCTCCGCCGAACAGCACAGCTCAAAACCAGAGTAAGGAAACTGCAGGCACAAAGAAAAACTGAAGGCAGCCACGCAGGCCATAGAACAGCCCCTCTAAAAATGCTGTCTCATTAACTGCTGATTTAGCAACTTTACTCTTTTCTACTCATTCTGTACTTAGTGCATTGTCTCATTAAGTAACAGCAAGTAAGGATCATTACTTTTATAAAAGCAGCAGCAAGAAAACAAGGAAACCAGGAGCTCCTGTGATTTCAAGCTGACTTCTAACCTGAAGTTAAGAAAATAGCACAGGATTTATCGATTTTTCTTTTAGTCACTCTACAAAACAGGTATGAACTGGGAACATGCTTTGTGTATGTCTAAACCAAAAGGCCAGATTCAAACCACCAAGAAAGCAAGATCTTAGAGATTGTGAAACTTCTGATCTGAATTTTCTGGTAGCTATTAAAACTAGATATGCAAGTTCTGGCTTCAGCAGTGCTGTGTATTTATTTTCAAAACAAAAGTATGGCCTTACTCAGTAGGTAACAGGCAATTTTCATGTTAACAAGCAAACAAACCCCACTCACTCTTCACTTCTCTTTATTTATGCCAGGCACAAGATGTCCTGGGGACCTCTTAAGTTTTAAGAATAATCCAAAAGTAACAAACGTCAGTCGTTTTTGTAAACCCGCTAAAGAAAACCAAACCCCACTTGAGCCTATATTTATAGACAGGAGCTAAATGACACAATATCCCAGAGAATGCAAACCTGAATCTGAGGCAAACTCACTCTGGAGTGCAGGACTCTTCACTGAGCACCTCACCTAGTTTCAGACATAGTCCTTCTAGGTGAAGCACAAACATAACGTTTTTATTTAGCATGTTTTGAGATTTTCAGTTAAACCCAAGTGCAAATCTGTAAATAAGGATGGTGCAGATCAGCTACGGCTTTTTAAGGGAGAAAAAATTGCAGCCAATGAAGAATATTTAAAGCAAATTATTCACACTTGAGGAATTCCAGGGGAGAAAATAAAGCACAACCTTACTTTTGTTTTTAAATACTACTGCAAGTGGTAGAAATTCCCCCATTTGCTAGATGACTAAATGAAAACATTGTACGATTAAACACAAAAACAACCCAGCACATCAGAGGGAAGCTGACAATTCAGTTCCAGGGCTCTCCAGCAGCTCTGCACTTACCTCCCATATGCTGGGCGAGGTTGTTTTTGATAAATCAGATCAAATATTTTAAAATTTGCCAAACTAAATCCCGAGCAGTGACAGCAATCCCAGATGAGCAACCTATAGCGGCTCCTCACAGTGCACAGTGACCCACAGCTTACCTGATTCTTCCACCGTTATCCAATTCTTCTGCAGCTCCCAGCTCCCCCTCCCCAGTGTGGCACCCAAAAGGCAAAATCTGCTACAAGAAGGAATAATGATTTCACCCCTGAGAAGGGACAGGGGTTACTGGATTTTGCTTCCTGCGCTCCTAGTGCTTCTGATGCCCTGGGACATTGCTTGTAGCAAGCTTCAAGGGCACATAGCTAGAACTTAGAGCACTGAGACACCCTCAAAACATGGTTTTGTCAAAACAAGACACACCATCTAACATGGACTCGCGTTGAAACAGCATGCGGAGGTTACAGCAGTGCAAAACCAGACAGCCCTAGCTCTTAGTGGCAGTTCTGCCACCACAGCTCTTAGAGGTGTACTGGGGATCACGGGGCCCTTCTGTGTCTGGTGGCCCCCCAGCATGAGTCACAGCAGAAAGTGGTGACGTGCTTGCTTGTTCCACTTCCACTACCCAGCCTAGGATGAAATGGGCAATACTATTTACCTGTCATCTTCATTACAGCTTTGAGATCCTTGGATGACAGACATCATAAATGGAGAGAGCATCACTGTGTCAATCCATACCTCCCACTGGAGGAGATACAAATACATATAGAAAACTCAGAGCTCCCGAGAAAATTCAAGATCTCAAACCTAAGTGAAACAAATCTACAGCAAACACATGTTGGAGGTAGACCAGGAACGCATTTTGAATATAAGCAGAAGTCAGCCACAAGTGACACCTAAAATAAAAGCTGCTAATAGCACTCCGGTTGCCACATTTAGCTGTTTTAGTATCTACCAACTCATGTATTTGTGAAAAAGCAGGAGCAGCCTGCAAATACATTCATGTGGAAGAACAATGCTTTGGAGTTCAGGTTTTTGTTTGTTTGATTTTAAAAAAGGCTTTCTTTTAATTTTATTTTTAACCCTAATAGTCACTACCTGGCAGCCCTATAAATCGATGGCAGATATCTTCTACGGAGCTGCCATGCACTTTCACCAGGTGCATCGAGAACTTCGGCTCAGGAAGAAAGGACAACGGCCTGGACAACCCGCACCCGACTCCTTGTGAACAAAATTCAGCACAGCTCCATAGACTGCCAAAATAACCCCTCCTGACACCCACCATATTTTAAATTTGCTGGCACGGGCCAGTGTTCAAACAGAAAGAGGAAAAATGAATTCAGGTCACTAAGTAGAGGTACACCTAATTGTACAACTTTGCTTGCCTGCACACCCCTTCAAACTAATTAACAACAGAGAACAAAGTCTTGGTGGGGGAAGGCATTTACAGAAATAATTCCAGAACTAAGCCAAGTCACCTAAAGCTGTCGGACCTTCCCAATTTCCTCCTTCCCTTCTCCTCACCCGAGCAGCACAAAAATACCAAAGTTGCAAAGTCAGGAGCACGCCCTGCAGGTGACGGACGTCAGAGAGACTCGGGATGCCGAGGGCCCCAGGCCGGCTGCGGATCAGGCCCCGTCCCCACCAGGACCGAGGAGCCCTGCCCGCCATCCTGCCCCAGAGGTGGCAGCAGGGCGACAAGGAGCCAAGCTCGGGCCCGCAGCTGAACGCCCCGCACCAAGGGGACAGTTTTAAACGAGTTCACTCCGTCAGGGGTTGTTAAGCGCACCATCGCAGGTACGAAGCGAGGGGCTGGCGGATCATCGCAGTTCACAACTGAGGTTTTCCGAAACGGGTGACAGCAGGAGGCGAAAGCCCAAAGAACGAACACGGACAGGTGCAGAATAAAGCTCTCACGCCTGCATTAATTCCTTCTGGGATCCCACAGAACACAGGAAGCTTTGGAGAAGCAATGACAGAAACGTGAGCCTGAGCAGGAGAGACAGCACTGGAAGATGCCAGTCAAGTCCCTTGGCAGGTAATTTCGGGAGATAAGGTGCTAATGAGGTCGCCGGGCTGCCAGCAAGGACCCCCTGCCGGCAGGGCCAGGGGTTTTGGTAAGCCCACGTGGTTGCTGTGACTCACCCCTGGCTGCCCGCGGCTCGGGCTGACCGCTGCCTCGCCGGCCTCCGCAGGACCCGGCTGCAAGAAGGACCCTGCCACACTCCTGACCGCCGTGCCCTCCTCCGACAGCCCCTCCCATGGCACAACCGCATCCTTTCTTTCTGTTTTTACCACTCCGTGGTAAAATTCTGTCACCTAGCCCTCTGCCTCAAACTCCTCCCTGGTCACCTCCGTATAAATGAGAAAATTTTAAGTTTTGAAGGACTGGAGATAACAATCAAGTGGAAAGATAATTTATCTTCCTATTATTTTTCCACCTAGAAATAGACACATTATATTTCATGTCTTCCAGGCTCTTTGGCCCTCTTCCCATCCTTTCTCTCCACGCTCTGTCCTTCATTAAATTATCTCGTTCTTTTTGTAATGTAACCGAAATTAATCTTTTCCTTGTCCTCTTCAGTGATAAATCCTTCTATACCCACCCACTGATGAATGGATTTCTCCCCATTCACTAATCCGAACCCCGCTTTATCAGCCTCCTCGACTCTGGCTCCCCCACCTCCCGTCCTGC
>NW_010545032.1:21702-36043 GCF_000687285.1 Phaethon lepturus
CTCCGGGCCCTTCGCCCCGGC
Organism: Phaethon lepturus; assembly: GCF_000687285.1. Taxonomy (NCBI): domain Eukaryota; kingdom Metazoa; phylum Chordata; class Aves; order Phaethontiformes; family Phaethontidae; genus Phaethon; species Phaethon lepturus. The sequence goes on from NW_010545032.1 coordinate 21,724, forward strand.
CCACACGGCAGCCTCAGCTCACGCCCCGGGGGATCTGCCACGGAGCAGCATGCTCGAGCAACGCCAGGAAAGACGAAGGACGATGCGAGAAAAAGGCCTGAGCATCCTTTCAGGAGCCGCTCTCCCAGCACCGAGCGCTCTCCTCTCACGCCCTCCACCCGCGCCCTCGCGCTCAGGGCCCCGGGCCGCTCTGCCCCGCGCGCGGAGAGTGCCGAGCCCGTTCAGCACGGCGGCGTTAGAACTATTCACCTGCGTCAAAAGCGGCACTCGTGACGCGGGCAGATGCGCGCAGGCGATCTCCTCGAACGCGCGCAGAAGCCCGGGCGGCTCGCCGTTCCACGGGCTGTGCTGCTGCGATTGAGCCTCGGGCAGCGCCTACCAACCCCGCTCATCCCGCCGCTCCCTCTAACGGCGCACATTTTGTCTCAGAGCCACAGACAGAAACCCCGCCCGCCGAAACAAGCACAACTTCTTTCTAGACTGCAGGGCCACCTGGGACCCATGTTAAAATAACAGGACACGCGCACCGCTGCTCCCTTCAATTAGAAGCTGTTTTGACCTTTTCCTGGAATTCCAAATCCCACTAAAACCGTCTCTTTTCATGCCAAGTTTCCATTTGAAGTTTATTTATGTCACACCGGTTACTGTATTGGTCAGGATTATAAGAAAAAGTAGTAAGCTTGCGAAAACATGGATACCGTGAGTTGGTAATACCCCGAAAACAAGCGGTTTTTCAAAATGAACATACAAGTAGTCTCTCTTCTCCCCAGTGTTTCCATTTCCTACAAAATTACACCCAACAGCCAAAAGAAAACTTTAAGGTTGCTGCAAAAAAATATATTCAGACAGGGAAGAAGTCTTTTCAAAAAAGGAAAAAGAGAAAATATATTTAGACAGAGTAAGAAGCCTTTCATTCAAAAAGAAAAAAGTGAACTAAATGAAACCAAATTAACAGCCTGGAAAATTTCTTTTTAGTTTCATTCAGAAAGAAATGAAAAAAAGTAGATGAATTATACCAAGCAGGTTCTATTTTGTGGAGTTTATTTTTAGCTAAGAATAGGCTCATTTTTTAAGCAATAAGAAAAAATTTTTGACTCATTTTGTGAAAACTCTCTGAGCTCCAACACGAACGCAAAGGAGAACTGGCTTTGCATACCAACTTGAACAGAAAGCACAACCAACCGAAATTTCTAAATGCCCAACTTAAACAGTCCTAAGAGCTCTATGTGGACTAAGGGATTCCACAAAACCCTGAGCTCGAAAGGTTTCTTGGCACTGCACAGCTACATGCTGGCCCTACTAAGTCATACGTTCTAAGGATGTAGTCCCAGGTAGTACCCAGAGCCTTTTTAATCTCCTCCCTTAAACCTATACTCGATTCAGAGAAAAATGTGAAATAGAAGCTACTTTCCCCTGCATTTTCTATACTTGTTTTTCTACTTAATTAATGAAAAACAAAACCTTTAATTAAGTTCTGTTTGACCATTTACCAGGCTTACTCAAAAAATGGTTTCAGGTCCATCAACATGACCATTACAGCTATTTCACTGGATTGTTTAGATTAAGATTTTAGACCAAGATTTCTGATCTCCTATAGTATCTTTAAAAGTTTACTTGCAGCTTCTTGACATTTATATTCAAAGACCTATTTGATTTAAATCTTTTTTTTACCTTCAAATAGACTCATAAGAACACTCGTTGCTATGTTCTAAATACCAGACTATACAGACAATGCCAAAGAAAACCCACAGCAGACGGGTACTATTATTGTGGCCTTCTGTCCCAACTTCACATCCAGAGTTGACAAACAGAAAGATAATACTCTGCACATTAGGTTCACATTATTGGTTTACCAGATTTCAAAGTCAATATACACAAACCAACCAGGATCAAACAGGAAAACAAGAATTACTCCTGAGTCTAAAGAAAACTTCTAAGGAGACGTGCAGATTCTTCCAGATCTGAACTTTTACTTAAACGCTGTTTTTATTACATACATTTGCACAGACAACTTCGAAATGCAAATGCAGTGTCACTTACTTCAGCATTTCTGAAAGCTCACAGCTTTCCCAAGTAGCAGCAGAAAAAGAAGAGAGCCCCATCCTGCTGCCGTTATACCTCACAGAGACAGTCACTTAAGTTCAAGAAACAAATGCATGGGAGAAATAATGTAATTTACTTTGTAAGTTGGAAAAAATGGGGTTTTGGACACACAAGTCCTTCATTGTAAAGCCTAGGGCAGTTTTACTCCTGGGCTGAGAAAAGCATTGGCTTATTGGATGCTGAATTAAGAGAAATTAAGAAACTAAGGCAGAAGGTAGCGCTGGGGGTAAAGCAGCACGTTAGGGGCCAGGAGGAGCGAGGAAGAGGAAGGGACTGTTACCCACCCTTCCTATTACATGGGATGCTGGATTGCTCTGCAGTGCCGAAGGAGACCGGCACAACGCAGAGGGCTGACACCGAGAAGCAAAGACTGTCTGTGCCTTCTGGTGGCCTTGTGCCTGAAGAAGGGCTTAAGTCTCTGCAGGCAAAGCCCTCTCCCCCTCATAGGGGAGGGTGGCAGAATTCAAGGACAGCGGTACATTACCGGGGCAGACTACTGAACAGGCTGTCCTGGACTGATGCCCCACGGGACCCAGCCATGCTGCCCCACTGCGGTCCTGGGCTGGTATTTAAGGACTGAGGTCCCTGGCACAGTGGCCTCTCAAAGGGCCACTGGAAATAGCCATCTCCCTCTATCCTTTTCAACCTGACCTGCACTGCTGATAGCTGACCATCTATTAAAAATGCAGTAAATGCCTATTTTGTTTACCACCTTCTGTTGATCTCCCTTCCTGGGAGTGGGTCTAAATCAAGACACAATACATGGTGGGAATACAAAAAGAAACTGAAGCAGTTATGGCTTCCTGTGGAGTCATGCAGCAGACGCTGCTTGCAGCCTCTGCAAGGAGAAGCACTGCAGGAGCGCAGGCGAAGTGGCTCTCTAGAGAACCCCAGACATAAACGGGCCGTGGCCCAGAGCTGTGCGCTCGCTAGCACACATCGCCAGCAGAAACAGCAGGAAAACCTAAAGCCTGGGCTTGCTGTCAAAAAACATCAGAAGCGGAAAGAAAAATACTAAGCATCTACTACCTGTCTTGAAGGCTATGTGTTTCCAAATAATTGAAGCTGTCTATGAACTACCCTGTACACATGAGACATCTGCATCTCTTGAAACAACAGAAACCATGTGTACCTAGGCTGTTAAGAGACACCAAAAGGCAGACCTTCCCAACCAGGGATGGTGCATTAAAAAAAACCAGCAGCACTCTCTTAAACATAGGAAATGCAGCCTAAAACAGTAACAGCAAAGGGTAACCTGCTAAAGAGTAAATCAACTATTCTGGCCACATCTTAAGGAAACATCAGGAATGATGTAACTGAACTGAATGAAAGTGTTGAAGCAATGATCAAGTGTCTACCTCTTCAAAGGAGCTGGAGGTAAAGACATATGTATTACAGTTGATGCCAAGACCAGAATTAGTTCCACCTCTAGTGACACAAGACAGGCAAGGGGAAAGAGCTGCCTTTTAACTCCTGGAAAGTAACGGTAGCATGTGCTGTCAGGACTCCAATCTGGACAAAATCTTCCAAACGTTCAGGACCTCACTGACCTTGAAACTAACTTAATATGTTATGAGAAGACCCTAAAACAAACAAAACAACAACAAAAATCACACAGATCCCCAGAAAAGCAAGGCTAGGGGTGGACACCTCACAAGCAGCAGCTGAAACAAGCCCCAGTTCTTCAGCAGCTTCAGCTGATGAGGCAAATGCCATAACAGTGTTTAAAAAAGGAAAATAAAAAGTTGCCACTAACACCAGACTTCAGCAATTGCATCTTGTCCCGCTGAAGCCAACTGTGCTCTTCACAAATAGTTTTGACAAACTTCTGGCTTCTGAACTGCCAAGACACTGACGTGACCTTAGAGGTACAAAGGCACAGCTCAACAGAGAGATGCGCAGGAAGCAGACCCGTGAGAAACACGCTCTGAAGAACAGTGTACGGCACGCCAACGAGCGCTGTTACACCCATCAGAGTACAGAAACACAGCTACGTGAACAGCACACGGGACAGAGACCACAAAGAGACACCGAGTCTCTGTTAGAGGAAGCAGCAGAGGACCAGTGTAAGCCTTTGGATTTCAGGGGAAGTTGCGGAGGACTCTTCTGCAGAGAATGGGTTAATACAGCCACAAGCAGAGACAGCAACTGGCCCCTGAAAGTAAGCCTGGAGATTTTAAAGGGCTGAGAGTCCTGGCCACAGTATAGCGCGGGGCAGGAAAGCACGGCTCAGCCCAACCGCGAGCACTGGTGCTGAGGAAGGGGTCAGGATGACTGCCTTTCTGCGTGCTGCTGGAACAAGCACCCGGCACGGAACACCAGGAACTGTGCGATGTGCGCAGCTGGCCGCAGCAGCGGCTGCCAGCTGATGGACTCAAGCATGAAAACCGCGGCCTGCCGACAGCCGATGGATGCAGCCTGTTGCTGGAGTGATCCAGCCAGACAGCCCAATAACCAGCAACCCCAGCATCGCTCTTGGAGACAGACACCAGACTCTGGCATGTGCAGTGAATTAATTTAGGGCAACACCTAATTGCCCGAGTGCACAATTGCACATAAAGCAAGAGCATGGCACTGCACGCAACTGCAAGTGCCTGCATCGTCTGCAACCGGTGGGCACATGCACAACACTTGAACAGAAAGCTGCTGCAGCAGCAAGGGCCTAAACCCTGCACAGTTGGAGATGCCCCCCCATGCACTGCTGCTGTGCTGGACCTCACGCCAGGGTACCTGCAGAGCAGAGTGGGCTCTTGCGGGCAGCGTCAGGCAGACAGCAGGTGATGAGGCTGAACACGAAAAGAAGAGAACTTTACTGTAGCGAGGACAAACCTTTACAAGAGAAAACACAACACTGAGATGTGTGAACTAGTGATCTATGGTATTGTGGCAGTGTGATGGAAACAGCTGAAAGTCCAAGGCTTTGGGCAGATACAGGATAGATCATGAGCACCCAGATATGGTCCCTTCTGGTGTGACCTTACGACAAACAGGAGTCCAGGGCTGACGCACGATGCTTGTTCTGATGCCAAAGAGCCCTCAGAGCAGCCACTGAGTGGAAGAGAGACACAGCGTTACGCCTGTCGACACAAGCATTGCCACTAAACACCACCGCACCGCACCTACAGAAAGCAAACGTCATTCTGGACACAGGAGATTCAAATTAAAAAACTAACAAATTAAAACAACAAATACTTTTTATTAAAGAACATCTGTTAGCAAAAGTGTCCCCAAATTTAGTTTATTTTGGGGGTTGGGATGTACAAAGCATGGTAGCCGGTGCCCTTGTACTTTAAGGGAGGAGGAAGAAGTCACTGAGCTACTGCGCATCGATCACTCACCCGTCCTGACCTGACAAGAATAAAACCTGTTCAAACACTTCTCTAATTTGAAAAAGTGCCACTTTCACCCTGCTGTGCACAGGCCTCAGTGTAACTAGCACAAAACACTGGGCCACTCAACAGAGCCGTGCCAGATGTTTCGGTCCACCCCCATGCAACCCAGCGGGCTCCTCGGCCCTGGTTGAAGCTGCACCCACACAGATGCCACAGCCGAGGCGAGGTGTGTATCACGGGGCATGGTGGTAGGGGCTGGTCAAAGCCTCCTGCAGCCTCGTGCTCCGCAGGCGCAGATGCCAGGAGAGGGTGACCTGACGGTGCCAGGAGGGTGAACAGCAGCTCCCTGCAGGCAGGGTGTGACAGTGAGGGGGGAACAACAGGAACATGCTGCACATTGAATGGGATTGCGGATTTTCTTTCCTGCCCTGAAGAGCAGCTCTGTCTCACGTTCTCAACGTGGATATTCAGGAGTCCCTCCTAAACGCCATGGGCATAAGGGAAGAAAAAGTCCAGCTAAGAACACCATGCAAAGAAGAGGGACGGGGACACACACACACACGACTTGTGACCAACAGAAAAAATAAAGTTTCCGTGACAAAAATTGAACTTGGTCACCTAATTCAGTATGAATAATCCCTGCATTTCATAAAAGATGATTCAAGGGCAGTGACTAAAAGCAATCTATCATTCCTATGAACAACTAGATCTCAGGAAAAAGTTTATGAAATCACATACAATACACAAATTTGTAACACAACATCTGCAACTTGTTTCCAAGTACAAACATGAAAACTGCACTCAAAGTATACCACAGCAATACAGCATTACAGCAAACACCAAGTACCACACACAGCAGAAGGTCAGCATGACCACCAGAACAGCCCTTCTGCAAGATGTGCTCCTCACTCTACTTGTGGCTATCAGTGCCATCCGCGCTCAAAAAAAATATTAGGACAGAAACCCATGATTTGTATAAGCTATTACTTAGCAAGACTGTGGTTCAGCAACTCATTTCAAACATGTTTATGCCCTTCTCTGCTGAAAGCAGAAAACTGCAGAACACGCCTGAGCTGAAACACGGGTTTGAGTGCGTCGCTCAGAGGATTGGGCCAGCTGCTAAAACAGGGCACGATGTTGCCGATACGTTTTTCACCAGCATACCTGCAGTGACAGCAAGTGCCTCTATCCAAGCAGCTGGCGTGCGTAAAGAAAGTACATCAACACGATGGGCTGCATTTTCCATCGCCAAAAGGCAACCACTTGCCTTTGGGAGGTAGCGGTGGTGGGGAGGCTTCGTCGCAGCTCGCTGCTGGCCACGGATGCCACCCAGACGCTGCCTGCCCAAGGCTGGACCCCTCGGGGACAGCTGACACTGAGCAGGGGAACAAGACATCCAGCTCCTCCCTGCAGGCCTTGGCGGTGCCAGGTCTGGAAAAAAAACACTTCACATGAAAATGTGCTTAAAGCTTTCATTGTCAGCATCAAGCTTCCTCCGTACGCAGCACTGCGGGATTTACACAGCTAATACTTTCTTACAGGCTTTCACAGTCAATTAAAGGCTGTGCCTGCCAAACACCTGGAAATCACATTCCCAGTCGCCGAGAAGAGTGTAAGTGAAAACACATAGCCATACTCGTTAATACCCACACGCTCCTCTGGCCCCTGCTTGTTCATGTATGCCTTGACTGACAAAGACTGTTAATAGTCAGCTCATCACTTTAATAATTGATATAACTCTATTTAAAAAAAAAAAAAATTGCTGGATAACCTGTAAACTGACACCATCCACAGAGGCACCCTCTTTTCTCAGCCTATCTCATTAGTATCAAATAATGTCTTAAATGGGCAACGGTGACACAAGAGTCATGGTTTGTAAGCAAAAAAAAAGAAGGAAAAGCAAACATTTTCTCGATACTATTCATTTACGTGTATGAATGAAAACCTAGTAAAGCAGTGGACTTAGCAAAGGTACATGTATATAAGCACACACATACACGTGTATATATATCTCTGTGTATTTATATATATGCATATATATTCCAAATAAAGTGTTAATATCTGTTCCAAGTCTATCGCTTTTTTGGTTAATCCACTGTCAGAGAACAAAAGAAGAAAAACTTCTCAACACTAATGAAGCTGAGCTTTCAGTTATAAAATTCCCACACTACAATTAGTTGAAGATACACATTCTTTCATAACTATTTTTAGCAGAGTTAAACAACAGGTAATTTTCTTAAGGATTACATTACACTAAGACAGAACAACAGGACTTCCAGAATTGTCTGTGTAGAAAATAACACAGTATATCTGATGGCAACAAGACCAGGTTTATGCAGGTCTAACATACATCCAGACATACTCTTAAGAGAAGTGAAGTTAAACCATTTTAAAACGACATCTTTTTTGGAGGTGCACAGCACATGGGCAATATTTATTCTCTGCCACACCTGCAAATACGCGTGCACGCACCCCCAGATTCTGTGCACAGGCTGCCTCTGAGCACACGCTGCAACAGGAGACAGAGAGAGACCACAACCCATCACGGCTCTCCACATCCCACGTGTAAAATAAATCCAGCCAGATGCAAGCACAGTACAATAACATCCAATGAGTAACCGTTTCCAAGCAGCTGCAAAAACTGGAATTATAAAAAAAGCCATGATTCTTAACCATCTTGACCCTAGCGAACTCCCAATGTATTTCAAATTTAACTTCTATTACCGACACCTTATTGGAAGATTAAAGGCTCCTGGATATTTGAATAACCAGCGTGTTAAGAGTATTAACAATAAGAGTTAATCCAACACCCAGTATTTACAACATCATACAAACTATAATTGTTAGCAAAGAGCAGCAATTAACCACAATAATACACTCAAGTTTTCAATTACTTTGCATCCTGATTTTGGAATGGCATGGGGAAAACAGTCATTATCCTGAAAAAGAATGTAAGTAAAATTAATCTGTTCTTGCACACGGATAGATAAAATAGAACTCCATCAGTATTCACAGTCACACCCACCACCATGGCCTATCTTCTGTATTTGTGGGGTTTCTTTGTTTTAAATTAGGTTGTTAAAAGCTCCCCCTAGGTTGAATATGGGGATAATTACTTGTTAGCTACAGCAACTGGTTTGTTGTTTGCTTTTTTTTTTTAATATGTACACAGTATGAACACATTTGTTTTTCAGATCCAGTTTCAAAAGTTAAATGTACAACATACTCAAGTGCCCCTCTTCCCAAGTCCCACAAGAATAATCACCGAGCCAATGAACTTTAACAAATGACATAAAAAAACTACCACACCCACCACCAACAAAACCAGAATGTATTTGTTAATCCCTGTTTTGCGACAGTCTTTTCTCCAAAGCCTTGCTTGTGCACCAGGTACTTTGTAGCACAACCCGCAGGGAAACAACATTGTCCCAACTCGCGTCTCCCAGCCGCGGCGGGAGGTGGGCATGGACCCACAGTGTGGAGCGGCACCGTCAAGTAGCAAGCAATTAATGGGTCATCACTGTGTGGGCACTGGATCTGCTCACTGGCATTAACCTCTATTAACCTCCGAGTTGCTCAGCAAGCAGAGGTTTTTATTAGCAAGCAAGGTAAGCAGAGAAGTTATACATGAACTAGGAAGAAAAAGAAAATCCCTGCCAATCAGTGACAAGACCCTGATAAAGAATTTGGCTCTCCAAGCCAAGTGAAAGTGAGATGTGTTGAGAGCTGAATACCTATGCTCTAGCTCTTGCTGCTACCACAACATTTGAATTTTCGTATGTCCAAGTTATGTCAAGGACATAGTTAAAAAGTCAAGAAATTTTTAGTTGCAGCACTCCTATGAGGCAACAGACGCACAGTGAAAGCAACCACTAAAGCAAATGATCAAAACATTTCCTCCTCTAGACTGCATTTTATGTAGGCTTGAAAATAACCTACAAATTTATTAATCCTGTTGGCTGTGACAGTGGTGCACCTTTTCACAGATGTACTGTGCTGGTATCTTGAAGCAGCAACGCCGTAGACTCCCAGTGCCTTCTACATAAGAAATAAATGCACAGGAGCGAGTATCACAGGTTAGCCATTCCAGTGTGTACGTATTGCACGTACCCAACTACCCCTATGGCTTCATGACACCTGCTGAGGCAAACAGCTCCGGGAGTAACTGCAGAGTAGGAGGCTGGTATAAAATACTGTCTTAAATTAATAGGGCAGAATGTGTTCTGGGGGGTGGGGAACTCAAAACCAGTAGTAGTATGTAAATGCTCACTTTTGTGGACAGGAACTTTCATGAACTAACGCTCAAGAGCTAAAGTTCATGAGCTATATGCACTGGTGCACGGCAGTGTGTACCAATTACTCCGAGCAATAAACGCTCCTTCCTCGAGAAGATACCACATTTACGAGCTAAACACCTTTTGGTCGGGCACTGCTCTGCCGGGGATGAAAGTCCAAGGCCTTCCCAGAACTGCTGCAGAATCAATTCCAGGACTAACACACCAGCAACGTGCATGCTGGCAGTGAGGCGGCTCCAACATACCCTATTAAATCAGAAGAGAGATCTTTCATGCCAAAATACCATAGTCCTAAGAATGGCTGTCAATTTATTGCCAAGTGAAGCACGGGGGATGCCAAAATGTAGTTCATCACACTAATAAAGAAATATATGTAGTGATCTAACAAAAGTACTTGATAGCAGAGGAGACCACGTGAAAGTTGTTTACATCCTATTTCAGAAATAAAGCACCAAGGGACATACTTAGAAATTCATTTCAATTTGATCTACAGAGTGGGTTTTCAGTATTTTTTTTTTCCTTCTCCTTACTGCTGTGCATGTTTCTGTAATACGTGCATCTGCCATCAATGGCCCAATAACCCACAACAGTTATTCTGAGCTTTATTCAGAGCCATCACATGGAAATACCGTCGTTGTTTTGGCATTGCTGGGAGCGAGCCCAGCAGAGGTGGTTTAAAAAGGACAGCGTTTTCCTGCGGGCTAACACCCCCGCCAGCAAGGCTCTCAAACACACAGCGTAACACTTTGCATCTCGCACCGCAAAGGAGCTCCTGGATGGGCAACATGCCCATCGCATGGGCCCGCGCATGTTGACGCAACAGCGTCAACTCTGCAGCCTCAGAAGTATCTGAGCCAAGTCACACACATGCACACACACCAGTGCAAATTCAGAGCACCCAAACCCACCCGCCTACAAGATGCAGGTTGGTCAGCCACAGACGACATCGGGGGCTCAACAGCACCCAACTCCCAAGAGCTTCACGACAGCAGCTCCCAGCATCGGGAGCCCCCAGGAAAGCATGCAGTTGTGTTAGGGGCTCAGGAGTCACCTCAGCGCTGAGCACTAATGCTGCTTCACAGGGCCCCGGTCAGCATCATCTACCTGAAACACAGGGCATCACACCGCTCCTGCAGCGCAGCTCGCCCCGTTTAACGCCCCAAGCGATACCAATTCGGCCATCGGGACCTTACTTCACACGGATGGAAAGCAGACCTATTAACACTTCCAAAAGCACTGAGGCTGGATTTGGCCCCGGTGAGACCGAGGACCTCCGTGCAGCATGGAGCACCGAGCTCTTCAGGCAAGTAGCTCCCTGCAGCCAGCTGCACCATAGCCTCTGCACCAGAGTTAGCTGACGCGACGGGAGGTGGGGGCTAACATCATTCGTATCGCGCCTGGGCTACCACTGGCAGTGGGAAAACGAGTCTGCCAAATTCTGTCCAGGCAGGAAATTCAGACCAGGCTGCTCTGTGTACCTAACTAAGAGCTGAACATGCGAGCAACACCTGACCAGGGCACTAACTCCAGCGAACAGCAGGTACCAAAAACTCAGTGTGGTCTCATTTGTTGCTCACCTGAAGTGAAGGGACCTGAGGAGTCTTCTCCTGACAGGTGAAACTGGAGCAGCCTCTTCTATTGCTGTCTCACACGACCAAGTCTCCTTATGCAAAAGCAAAGGTTTTGGGTTTGCTTTATACAGGAAGGGTGGGGGTAAAAAACCCCAACCAACCAAAAGAGAAAAACACCCCACCCAACACAGGAAGCGTCAGTCGCCCTATTCCTGACAGCTTGGTTGTTCAAGAGGGACGTAAGGGGAGCTGAATCCTCTTCCTTCTTGCATCCTCAGGATCCTCCAGGAGGAGGCTTATGTGCTACAATTGCACATAACATGCAGTTGCTCTAAGAGGAAAAATTTAAGAAGAAAACTATCTAGATAATTTTTTATGGTAAAAATGAAGTATATTAGGACAAAAGGTCTTCAAAGCCGCGGACAACTGACAAGAAACAATTTAGAGAAAGTGCTAAAACGAGAACAGTTTTGCTCAATTTTATCAATATTATCAATAAAGTTATTGATGCAATTTCTAAGGAGTCAAAGCAGCAGAACTGATATATGCAAATGGAAATAACATCCTTGGTATTCTGCTAAGTTTCCATGAAAGACCATCAGATGTCTTGCAGATAGGCAATCTTATAAGGATATAAATTGTCAGAGACATATGTACAGCCCTTTGTGAAGTGTTTTATCCAGTCAGTTTTAGCTTAAGCAGAAGCAAACTCTCAAATGAAATACATAAATACTTTCCCCTTGCTTTTAAAATAGATGTATACTTAAATTTGGCATTGATACTCATTTAGAAACCTCAGTGTCCAGCAATATTGAAATAGTGATTTTAGATGCCTAGAATTTTACTTTCTCCAGTCCATTCTTTTAGTATATAAGTCTTGGGGACTCTGTTGGGCCACGATTACTGAAAAAAGCCTCTTGCTATACGGATCTGTTAACAGGAGCAATGGCTTTAAACTAAAAGAGCGTAGATTTAGATTACATATAAGTTAAGAAATTCTTCCCTGTGAGGGCAGTGAGGCACTGGGACAGGTCACCCAGAGAAGCTGTGGATGCCCCATCCCTGGAAGTGCTCAGGACCAGGCTGGATGGGGCTTTGAGCAGCCTGGTCTCGTGGAAGGTGTCCCTGTCCACAGCAGAGCGGTGGAACTAGATGATCTTTAAGGTCCCTTCCAACCCAAACCATCCTGTGACTCTGTGTGCCCAAGGTCCACTCAGCTTGCGCAGGAGCTTCCCCTGACCCCTTTCACAGCACTGGCCGGTCCTGGATGAGGACGAAGGGCAATGCAAACGCAGCAGCTAACAGGTTAATTAATACCTGCTACAGCTGAGTTTGATCAGACCCCAGGGGGATCGGGGTGGCAGGAGCTTGAGTGTCTCTGTCCGCCCTGCTCCCAGCAGGTCGCCACCGCAGGCACCCGGGGACACGTCCGGGGGTCGGCGTGTCTCCAAGGACAGAGAGCTTTTCCTGAGGTGGAGAGGGAGCCTCCCGTGCCTGGGCCTGTGCCTGCTGCCGCCTGCCCTCTCACCGGCCACCACGGAGCAGTGCCTGGCTCAGGCGGGTTTGCTGCCCGAGAACAGGTTAGGGAATCCTGAGAAAGAAATAACTTTCCTTCAGAAAGGAAAGCTTTCATTGGCTTTGAAAGAGGAAAAAAAGGACAACTCACGTTGCTCTCAGGCAGACAGCTACAAAGAAGCACGTCCATCAGTCTCCACACAACGTTAACACGGGCACCATCAGGAATTTTACCTTCATAAAGACTTTAAAAAGTCCTTAAAAAAATAAGCTAAAGGGAAGAAATTAATTAAAAAGCTGACTATCTCATACACAAAGTCACATTACTTGGTCTCTTCTCTGATTCACAGTACCTCAGGAGGTGCTGAGGAAGCAGGCCAACGAGGCGGCTCAAGCAACCCACCTCGGCCTGCAGACTGCTGCCAGGCACCAAGGGGAAAATCACCTTCTCCAGCACAGGCCTGGCACTTTTGGGCAACGCCCCCCGAAGGACCCGTTCCAAAAAGCACCGATTGCTCTCCAGACACAGAGCACTGCATAATTCAGGTCTGTTCGTCCATGTTTGTGTCTCAGGAGCTTGTAAGAACTGAAACAAAACAAATATTCTTAACACAATTTGGGAAAGTTCAGGTGAAACAGCACAGTACCATGCTTGTTTCTGTTTTTAAGGACATCATTTCAACTTACTGAGACAGGACAAAACGTTAATCAGAAGAGCAGGAACGTTTTGTACAGGAACACATTATTGGAATATTCCATTTTAAACACGCTCCCCAAATCAGGCAGTGATGCAAGAAGAGGCAGCTGGAAATGCCGCTGATGTTGCGACACTCCTTCAAACAAGTGTGATGAACACACGGATCACCTCGGGGGTGTGGGGAAGGGGGAGAGCTGCCCCCTCAGCACTACTGCACAGCACATCGCCCAGCACAGGCCGGAGGAACAGGCCGCGCTGCGCAGCCCACCAGCGCTGCAATCTCGCACACGCGCACACTTCTGCCGCCAGCTCCTGAACGGGGCAGCAGCTGCCCCGCTATGTACTGAAGAGCTCGTATTTGGCTTTTTCTCCAGAACCTTCAAAGGAGCTGCACGAGTTCAGACAACCCCAACTGAAGTCAAACGTGGTCGGTGTAGCAGCTGCTCTGTCGTCCTCGCATGCGGAACAGCACAACTGCCAGGAAACGTGCAATGAAGCACCTTAAGCATGCGCTCGCACACGCTTCCAACGTCGTAACTGGCAGCAGAGCCACCCAAGAGGCACGCGCTCGCTGGGACCCCCGGCAGAGGGGATACTTTTTGAGGAAATAAGCAAAAGTAGGTTTTCACCTTACGTGTGAAGGTGTGTGACCACCACCACATGCCAGTCGTAGCCTCTGTTCATGGCATCGCCTTTCACCAAAAAGCCCCAGCCCTCCCGCCTCCTCCAGCCCACGCACACCAGCCTGACATCGCCAGCACGCCCCTCCAGCCCCCCGGCACCCGCTGTAGCTGGTTTTGGACCTGA